>NC_079171.1:14381706-14666706 GCF_947568905.1 Ostrea edulis | reverse complement strand
CCTGCAAAATCTTTCCAAGAATTTATTAAGGGCTCCTGATGGAAATTTTGTTGGTACCAGTAATATCGAAACTTGTTAAATGTGTCTTTGTCTGAATTGTCTATCAATCATCAATGGATATAGATTTTCTTCTTACATTGTCAAATCTGTTATATATCCCCCCCCCCCCCCCCCCACTCACCCCCCACCCCCACTCATTTAACTAGTCAGTGTCACTGGCTCACATGAAAAAATTTGAAAAAGTCAGGTTTGCCAATCAGCTGGTCAGAGATTTTATACGATCTCACTCACAACAACATGATTTCATTTACCCATGCTGTGCACTGTAGCTGTTGTCATTCCTTTGTAGGTTCAGGTCTCGGGAAGAATGAAAATGGAAGGAAGGAGGCCATTAAAGTGAAAATAAAGAAAGACAGCCACGGGGTGTGTACGCTGTTAAGCAACAAGTTTACAACTCTTAAATACATGCTTCAACTTCACAGAGTTCCTGAAATATTTTACAACAAGCAAGATAGGGACGTGATATTTGATGATATCAAAGGTCAAGGTCAGGAGTTGATAGAAAATAAATGTTAAATAGCATATATGCATTATGAGACATGATCATTTGAAGTTCATAGACAAAAATTCCACAGCCTCATTTGGGACTCGAAATGAACATATTCCCGTCAGTCAGTGACTGGTTAAAAGTCTGGCGGACTGACCAACATTTGTTTTAGTAAGTCCAATGGGACTGGTCAATTTTCTAAAACATCAATTTGGAAAACATGAAGTTTATGGAATCTTCAACACACATTTTGCATTCCACTGTAGATATCAGACGAATCCGATTAGTAAATATAAATCTCACATTTAATTAGTTTTACAATATTGTCTTAGGCATATGAAGTTTAATTCAATTATTTTATTTTAATAACATAAACGAAATATGTTTAATTATTTCTGGAAAACTCTGGTGGACAGTCACGTGCCTGAAATGACAAAACTTCATATCTCCCTCTCAAACATCATACACGTATCTCCCTATCATATTTCATCCCTTCGACAGCCTCGTTTATTTTCCATAAATTCAACGTCAAAGACTGTAACAAAGTGTATTGTGACGTCACAATAAGTCGGAGTCGTTCTACTTCCATACTTGGTAAGGCACAAAATATGCGGGTCTCTGATATACAGTTAAATCGCCTGGTTTGGGTTGATAAAAAAAACAAGCAAGTAAATCAATATTCAAGGAGAATGGAAATACAAAAACTGGTTATCATATCACTGTATTTCGCTGTTTGTACCTTTTAATACATTGACGGCACGGTGTTACTGTTAGGGCAATCTCAGCTACATACATCTACAAAGTATAGATGAGCGGACTCCAATTTCAAATGCTCTTTTGTAGTCTTGCTTTGTTTCGGTATAATAATGTAAAACTTATACGGTACCAATTTTGATGCACCAGATGCATATTTCGACAAATAATATCTTTTCAGTGATGCTCAACCGAAATGTTTGAAATCCAAAATAACGATAAACTTGCTAGAGCTAATTTAAGGAAAAACAAGAGTGCCATAAAGTGGAGTCAAATTTGTCTAAGGATAAGAGCTATGCATGAGAGAGATAATCCTTAATTTTGAAATGAATTTTTAAAATTTTATCACAGCAATTAAATATACATCCGTATTTTCAAGCTAGTAATGAAGTACTTAGCTACTGGGCTGTAGAGAATTTATTGCATGAATATTCGGGAGACATGAATATTTATTCACCCAAGAAAAATAATATTGCCCAGATATGAAGATTTATTCACCCAAGAAAAATCATGTTGCCCAAGGTCAATATGATTTTTCTTGGGTGAATAAATCTTCATATCTCCCGAATATTCATGCATTAAATGTATATTTCACATGATGCCGACCTATTCAAAAGCATATACTATATGAATTTGAGCTTATTCGATAAGAAATTTCTATTTAGTATTTTCTTCAAGAGAAGAAAAGAAAAAAGAGGGATAGAAAAAGAAAGAAAAAGGGAAGGGATTTGAATGTCCTTTTTTTGAATTACAGGTGGGACACAGTGCAGGTGATGAGTTTACATTTCACTGGTGGGACCACGTCTTCAATAAGGCTGCCAACAGCATTGCCGTGGAAACCACACAGGTAATGTACACTTTACATAGAATCCAAAACTTATTTGGGGGGGGGGGGGGGGGGTATTCATTGTTAAAATTGTGTGAATTGGTTTGTAGGGAACTGTTGATTTCTGCAAGAAAATCTTGTAAATATTGAATCGATTTCAGGAGGGTGTGTCAGTGAAAAAATCGAAAGAGAGCGAGAAAGTGTCCACTAAGAAAGCCTGGACGTATGACAGCAAGGCCATGCTTTACGGACAGTTTGTGAAGGTAGGGGGCACGTTTTTTCTGTTCTTAGTAAGCCTCATTTTCTTTGGCAGAAAGCAACTACTGATTTATTGGTATTTTCTTTCTGGATTCAATGGTAACTGATTACTGAAATTCAAACTGTTGATGATATGATAAACAAATCATTAATAGACAGCAGTTATTATTTATTATCTCCATCGAATTGAAAAATTCTAATCTGCTAACAAACTTAGGAATTTTTAGTTAATTAAACGTTTTGACGAATCAAAAATTTTCAGTCCCATTAATGCACATTTCTAGTAATTACAGTAATGAATCGCAATGAATGTAAAATTATGTTCTACTTTGTTTCCATAATCTTGTTATTAATACCAGGGGGCAACACTGGACAACAACCAGGAGCTGACAACCCATGAGGAGGACACCGCAGTCACTGATTACACAGAGGAGGACAAACAGTTACTACAAAAGTAATCTAGTAAATGTACAGACAGACAGTTACTACAAAAGTAATCTAGTAAATTTACAGACAGACAGTTAGTACAAAAGTAAGGTAGTAAACGGACAGACAGACAGACAGTTACTACAAAAGTAATCTAGTAGATGTACAGACAATTACTACAAAAGTAATCTAGTAAATGTACAGACAGACAGTTACAACAGAAGTAATCTAGTAAATGGATAGATGAACAGATCAAGAGTTACTACATAAGTTATCCACAGGATGGGGCTATAACTGTCAAAGTCTAGGGAGTAGATATTGGGTAGATAAAAGCTTCAGATCCAGCCTTTTATTGATAAACTTTTAAATTATTTGTTTCAAGGCAGGGAAAATAGGGATTTTTTATTGAAACTGTAATATAAAAAAGATTTACATAGAGAAAAATCTTTGCTGATGTAATTGTATCATCCGCTGATATAATTTTGTCACTACTGTCATTGTAGATAATTTGTCACTTTTGTCATTGTAGATTACCAGATGAGAAAATACTGGAGATATGTGGTGGAATGACAGCACACAAGTAAGTTTTACAGAGGCCAAACATCAAGTGCAATTTATTTTGCTGAAGACATTTTTTCCATGTTTCATAAGACGAATGCCTCCAGAGCATTGGGAACAATTTGATATCTTTTTTGGGGTTGTTATCATTTTCTTGGGGGAGGGGGGTGTTAGATTTTTTTTTTATGTTTACCCACAACTTGGCAGATCCTCCATTGTATTGCAATAAAGAAAATGACTTTTCAACTACAGTCCACTCCACTTATATTGAAGTCGGTTATATTGAAATATCTGTTATATTGAAGTTAAAATAAATCCCCCAGTAGCAATAATTGTGTAGTTGAGCATTGGTTATATTGAACTTTGGATATAATGAACAATTCAGGTCGGTCCCCTGAATTTCATTATATCCGGAGTAGACTGTATATATATAATAAAATTGAAACCTGCAAACCAGCAAGATTTGACTTCCTCCCCTACCACCAGATTGTGTTATTTTACCATTATATGATATATTGAGTGAATGTTAAATAGTTAATTCAACATATCTTGTAATTGATATGTACATGTACAATAGCAGTGGGTGAGTTTATGAGTTTAATGATATTTAGTCTCCATACTCTTAGGGCTGTGATTGCTGTTCTGGGCATCATTTCTACAAAAATTATAACATGTTCAAGTACATGTAGTATATTTAACAAATATAGGATTATGATTCCCAGACCAGAATATCCTACTTTAAGTTTAAAAACTAGCCAGAAGAATGGATGTGGAAACTCTTTCAAACTATTCTATGACAATCCTGTGACAGGGTTATACAGATTGGCAGTGTAATACTGTATGCAAGCATCCCAGGTAGTGCCAACATATGTTTTATTAAATCTGTTACCCCTGGAATTCAAAGTTTTTAACATTAGTCAATAGATTATTTGTAAGAAAATTCTGATAAAATCCTGGTTACAAATTTGCTAAATAAAAGCATATATCCACATGTATTCTAGAAATTGAATTTTGTTCCAGCTTGCCCCTTTCTTCCTAGAATCAGAGGAAGAGCCAATGAATCTGAATTCACAACAAAACTTCTCATCAATAAGAAAGACAAAGGGATTTTCTCACAATGAAATACATGTATATAATCAAGCCTCGTTTAATACTTTCTTAAAAAACATCTTATTTTAGGATTAATTTTCTGAACAAGATGTGCAACCTACATGTAATCATCCAGTGTAGCTTTAATGTTCAGCTTAGAAATTCCACCATGAGAGGGGCGTGTCCTTCAAGTCTGTTATGCTCATTGTCATGGACAGACAGCATGTGAAAAGTTCTTTTGCAAAAATATCAACCAAAGATAACTCTTTTTCCGAGTTCCTTACATACCATGTTCATTGCAGGGGAGCCAGACATGGGCTGAAATTGAATGGCAAACTGGAGCGAATTCAGGAACAAGAGAGGCTTCTATTGGAAAAGTGGAAGAAGAAAACAGGAAGCAGCAGTGTTATAGACCAATCAGTATCCTCGTTACATAAGGTTGATACAGAAGAAACTGTGTGTAAAACTAGGGAGAATTCATCAAGTGAAAAGTCCAAAAAGAAGAAGAAGAGAAAACATAAAGATTGTAGAGCAGAGAGAGGAGATTGTGATGTGTCTTATGAGAGGACTAGTGATCCAAATGATGACCAGTGTGATTCTGTTAAAGTGAAAGTAACAAAGAAGAGAAAAAGAGATGCTGAGCAGTTGGAAAATGAAAGTGTGAAATCAGACATTGAGGCTGACTTACAAAATGAAACAGAAAGGACAAAAAAGAAAAAGATAAAAAAGAAGAAAAAATCATATTAAAGTTATTCGATTTATTAAATGAAAATATTTTCCGTGCATTTTAATTTATTTTTACATGTAGAAGGGGGGGGGGGGGGGGGGTGCTATAATTTAAAAAAAAATTTCTCAACTGATGGAAATAAATTTCACTAATCAACTCTAAGATTAAATGTTATACACCCCGCCCTCAGAACTTATCAACCACTGTATAGTTCACATTATCTATGACTTTGGCCTTTAAACCGTGATTCATTATTATACAAGGCAGTAAAATGCATCTGATATTATCACCGATTGCTCACAAAGAACACTAGGGACACCCCCCCCCCCCCCTTCCCCATGACTCTTCTAACTTTATCATAAATGTATATAACGGTTTTGCATCCACTCAGTGACAGTTGAGATTACAGAGTATGCAGCACCTTCTCTTTTGGTTAAGATATTTAATATTTCAATTCCATTTTGTGAAAATGACGTTTTGGGGCAGAAATACACAGACAGAGATTAGAAACGCAGCATTGGATAATTTTCCGTGTTATTTATTTAAAGATTCAATAAACCACTAAATAACATTTTCTTTTAGTGCTTCTGATACTAAAGTGAAACCAAATGGATCGAGTGGGTACATAAAGTCTAACCAAAATTGTAAAGAAGTAGGTACAGTTTCTAAAGTCATTTGACCCAAAATATCGATGATTTCACTTGGATCTCAATTCCTGGCATTCAAATAAGGAATGGATTAAGCAAACCCAAAATCCGCTCAGTTTGATCAGCCAAATGATTTGTGTCATATGACGAGAGCTAGAAGTTGGCATAAAATTGCAAAAATGCCATTTTCAATGAAAATATCCACAAATTCAGGTGGTTTTCTTTTCAGAAAACATACAGCGCATGCATCGAGCAAATTCATATGCAAGAATGTTTTTCATCTTAAAATAATACACAATATATATCATTTTTATTTTGCTCGACAAATGCGCACATCTATTCCTGAGCAATAATCTGTATGACATTTGACAGTTTTTAGGCTTATTTTGAAAAAAAGGTGGGAAATGTCTTATTCATGATGTCATAATGCTATCCAATTAGAAATATCATTCTGATTTTGTTGACATAGTATACCTGGCATATATTTTACTTTCTTAAAACGCTTATTAAGGTTAATTCCAGACACATTTTATAGAGAGCAAATTTTTGGTCCTTTTTATGTATACAATCGTATCTTGTTCTTTGATTTTCCCCAGAGTAAGGGGTTTGACCTCAGGGTGGGGCCAAACTTAGTATATAGTATTTACGTGTAAGTTTGCTGATACTGTATAAAATCTAAATGCATACTTAGGAATAGCAGAAAAGGATGTACAAAAAATGGTGAATTTCACAACCCAGGGTTATGACTTTAGGATGAGTCCAAATTAGTAATATCTGTTGATGTTTTAATGTTAATACACCTATTATTTAAAGCCTTTCATCAGTGTATGCACTATTGAGGGCAGTGAAGTTTTAAGAACACATCTTGCTTTATACTGTTGCTGAACATTAGAATTTAGCTTAGATATTCAGAACAGGAATTTTTATGCCCCCCCCCCCCCCACCGAGATCGAAGACCGGCGGGGGGGGGGGGGGGGGGGGGGGGGGGCATATTGTTTTTGTCCTGTCTGTCATTCTGTCTGAAACTTTAACCTTGCTAATAACTTTTGAACAGTAAGTGATAGAGCTGTTATATTTCACATGAGTATTCCTTGTGACAAGACCTTTTCGTGGGTACCAACATTTTTGACCCTGTGGACTTGACCTTGGAGTTTGACCTACTTTTTGAAAACTTTAACCTTGCTAATAACTTTTAAACAGTAAGAGATAGAGCTTTGATATTTCACATGAGTATTCCTTGTGACAAGACCTTTCCGTGGGTACCAACAGTCTTGACCCCGTGACCTTGGAGTTTGACCTACTTTTTAAAAACGTTAACCTTGCAAATAACTTTTGAACAGTAAGTGATAGAGCTTGGATATTTCACATGAGTATTCCTTGTTACAAGACCTTTCCGTTGGTATTGGATCTTTTGACCTTGACATTTGACCTACTTTTAATTTTTTTTTTACCTTGGTCATATCTTGTTTTTCTAGATTTCATAGTCCATGGAAGTAGTGGTACTTTTTCACTAGTATTCAGGTGACGGATGAGGCCCGTGGGCCTCTTGTTTTAAAAATCATTTCAAAATTACAACAGCAGCTAGGACCAATGTGACTCAGGTAAGCGATGTGGCACATGGGCCTCTTGTCACCGTTGTTATAGTTTGGAACTCCCACCGTGTAAATTATGAACGGGGAACCACAGGTAACCAGCACGAAATACGGTGGGAAAAGTTTGTGGTGAATATTGGAAAAATATTTGGGAGGACAGATAAGTGTAGGAACAACTCTGTAGCGGTTTTAGGATTAGAGATTAATGGCAAAAACCCTTTAGGGCACACAAATTCCATGGGGTCTTCCACTTCTGATTTTTTTTTTTTTATTTAAATGAAGCTGCATGGCAAGGCACATTTAAGTCAGAAGTTTCAACCATGTTAATGACTGAATGACAGGACACAGCTGAGAAAGATTCCATGCAGAAGAATGCAATCTCGGCTGGACACTAATTTGGACTGACTTCGTTGAAGTACGTGTCGGTCCAAATATCCCGCCGAGACGAATCTCGGACGAGATTACAGAAAAATAGAGAGTATATAAATTTTCATATACAGCGCAGCAGTCAAATTAATTATCAAATTCATCACCAAATTTAAATAAAAAATATATACTCGTTTAAATCATTCGAACGTCAATGTATTAATGTAATTCATATCTCGCAACCACTTATAATATCAAATTGGTTTGATTCAAAATCAACCTTGACTTTTTTTCAAATGCGATGAAACATGCATTATGACAAAATATATATAACAATATGGTGGACTAATAAGAATTCAAGAAATACAGTTTATAAGAATTTACCCACCCCACCCCCCTAAAATCAAAGCTCCCACAATTGACGATGTATCCTGTTGTATTATCTATATAATACTATATTATGGATATAAATATTAGGACTATATCCTATATATAGTTGGGACAGATGCTCACCATACTATACGTAATATAGATAGAATGTTCTACACCAAAAGTGCAAAAGCAAGAACATCAGCACAGAGATAAAACAAAGAAGAATGAGATGGCTTGGTCACGTAATTAGAATGCCCCAGAACAGGATTCCCAAAGTAGCTCTACACTGGACACCACCTGGAAAGAGGAAAAGAGGCAGACCACGTACCACCTGGAGGAGAACCGTAACATCAGAACTAGAGGAAATGGGCTACTCATGGGGACAGGCACAGTATATTGCCAAGGACAGAGCTAGATGGAGAAACTTGTTGAAGCCTTATGTCCCACCGGGGACGAAGAGGATAAGTAAAGTAAAAGTAAGTTCTACTGTTAAAATGACAATGTCCCATGGATCTGAGGGCGTGTCCCGGGACACAGTTAGATCATTCTAAATGTTGCACTGTAAGCTTCATTATGATGTGCACATTTCTGGCTTGCACTCCTGAGTATATTGACCATGTTTTTATGTGTGTTAATTTCAGTCTATAAAGGTATAGGTAAGAAACTGATCATTCCCATAAATGACCATTATAAGGAATACACCATAGAGAGCTGGGCATACACGGACCCCTGGATATACATGTATCAGAAATGGGATCAGGTGCCTAGGAGGAGTAAGGTTAAGCATTCCCGGTTGACCGGTCACACCCGCCGTGAACCATATATCTCGATTCGGTAAATGGAGTAATCCGAAGTAAAAATCAGCGTGACAAGAACGGCCTAACAATCGGTATGAAACACGTCAGAAAGCATTTGACCCACAGAGACCAAGCCCATCTGTGATACCGTAAATATAGATATTTATGGTATCACAGAATTCGGGCCCAAAACGGGCTTAGCCCCTGTGATTTGACCCAAAGATATGTTGTATTGGCAAACTAGATCATTATAATGACAATAGAATTTGCGAAATGGTGACTTTAAACCATACTGTTGAACTCATGAAACACCATCTTGTTTGTCAACTGGTAGCTTTTCTCGAATTGAAAACTTATCATACGCAGAACAAGCTCTTGTGTATCGAATCAGTTGAAAGATATTTGTAAATACTATAATAAAACGAATTTAAGCTCTGAAAAATATGTAATTATAACTATAAAAAAAAATAAATTAAACTATGTTTCATTTTGGTATTGGGCAACACATTTTGAAATACAAAAAAATATTATTACAATTATGAGGAAATTTTTGCTAAATCCGCGCACGGAATAGTTTCGTACATGTAATTGTTGAATAGTTCTACGTGGTTCTCTGTTAGAGGGTAATGATATATAGCTAGTACATAGTTGCATAAATATGTGTACCTCTTCAAGGGCGGATCCAGAGGGGGGTTCAGGGGGTCAGCCCCCTCCCTATGGGTAGTCTAATAATTAATAAGAAAAAAATTACGTAGGAAAAAATTGGTATTCGAACCGCAAATATGCAATCTGGGTCTGTCCATAACTTCAGGAAGACTTCCGCTATACCTCCTCGGCTATCCATCCCATGAAGAATTTCCGAATTTCAAGCTATCTAAAGTCACCCGTCGTGGACATAGAAATTTTCTTGATAATACGAGAAAAGTTATACACAAGAAGTACGTTTTTTTTCCATAAAGTGGGTCAAGTCTCCATACTTTTATTTACAAAACATATTACACCTGAACATATACTAACATATTTCACTCAGTTCACAATGGAAACTTGGCCCACTCCATATGAAAATCTGATTGGAAAAGTCAAATTCACTGAACATTATTTTGTGCATTTTTCGCGTATACGTGGTTTTAAATAGGATTTGTTCAATGTTCCTTTGAAATGGATACATCGAAAAAACATTTTTGGAAACTATGAATTGATTGTTTTTCTTTTTCTGGAGAGTTTCAATTTTAACCTTGTCCTTCGGCTCGATAAAGTCACCCATCTTGTTTATCAACACCAGATGAATATATCATTTTTATAAAATTCTACGATAGATAAGACCACTGATATATAGTGATTTACGATAGTTTCGTCAGATACAAACTGTATAACTTAACAATTTTTAAACAGTTATAAGTAGACAAAATTTTAAAAGTGAAAAAGAAGTGCTAAGAAATGCTCAGCCTGCGGGATTGTGCACCATTTTACACCAGAGTTTAAGAGGTAAACGGGGTAGTGAAAAGTACATAAAAGATCAAGTGCTAGGCCCACCCCCCTTTTCACAAATTCCTGGATCCGCCTATACAAAGTCTTTTGTAGCTCGACACTCTTGGATCCACCACCATGTCACAATATGTTACGGAAGAATACACGTGCGCGTGCGCGATATGCTACATCCGCTATAATGTCAGGCGAGTGAGAGAACAACAATCAATAAGTAGATTTAAAATGTAAACTTCACAGATTTGATTTCGCTCTTGATTTCAAAATGGCCTTTGACCGATAAGAGAACAATCAAATATTACTTCAGGTAAATCTGAAACGTAAAGATAGGAGAAAAATAACTAAATATCTACTGGGTGTTCCCGAATTGAAATCGAGGGATGGCGACTAGCGATGGTTCAGTATTAACGCCAGGAAGACCGGAGGCCGAGCCGTCAATATCGATGGCTGAAGACAGCGGTAAGTTTGGCTTAGAACTGTGTTTTTGTGTATGATAATGAGGAAAGACTTCAAACAAATCACACAGGAAAGTTGAGTATTTAATTTCGATCCTAATGAGACGAGTCAGTGTGGGAATCCTTGCTTTGTAGTGTCCTGTACAGCCTATTACGACATACCAGCGTTCCTTGAGTTTATATTTTATTTCATGAGCTTATATCCTACAGTTATTTAGGACAATTCTTTACGAAGATATTGCACATACAGGTCTACATTTATGACAATATTTTCCAATTTAGATTGGTAAGTACATTGTAAAGTAGAAATTAAACTTTACTTAAGCACATTTTGTACATTAGAATTCATGTGTATGTTATCACAGTTTGAATATTATCTCTGCACGGTTCCAACTTCGACTGAATACCTTAGGGGCCAAGTGGGCCCCTGAATAAGAAATCCTGTTAGCCCACATGAAATTTTAGTAGCCCACACATATCATGAAATTGAATAACATGAGTTTTTTTTTACAAGAAAAAAGAAACATCAGGTCACATTGCAATTTATTTAAAAAATTAAGATGGGATCTGTATTTAAATTCTGTTTCCGTCTCTGTAATTCTTTTAAATACCTCTCTCATTTCGCAACCTTGCAAAAATATCAGAGCTCATGGAGTTTATGATCTTCGCGGCGTCTGACTTTAACACACGTTTCTTCAGACTTTTTATGTGATTTCAAAATTTCTCAGCTTTACGATGCTGTCAAGTTAATAACTTGGGAAAGCTGTCACAACGATTGGACCTTTCGTGTCATGTTTTGTACACACAGCACGTCATCCCCTTTTCGCCATCATCAAGCCATATTCTCCCCTTCTTTCCACTTTGGTAAAAGCAGACGTTTTCTTTTCGTTTGAAATAACCCTTACATTGTTCATCTTCTGGTTTAAATACATTTTGGAAGGTTTGATACCCCAGAAATGTCTCACCAAGTGGCAAAACGTCAAACGGAAATTGAACTTCAATTATAATACGACTTGGATCGGTCGGAAAGAAAAATTTTGATCAGACAATTACGGTCACCAAGTGGGCGACGAGAACGGAAATTTTGGGTGCCCATAAGCAAAGTTTAGTCGCTAATGCGAGTGGGTGAGCGGTAATTTGGAACCCCATCTCTGGGAGAGTCTACTTGACTGAGTTTTGGCTTGTGTAGAGATTTGATAAAAGCTTGGCAGTCTAAAAGCAGAAGCACATGTACTAAGCCGAATCTCGCCATGGTTGAATGCTACACCACACATAAGGTTATGGCGAGTGGAGCTTGCGTTGTGACGAGCTCACTCAAATGATTACTCATCAGTCACATGATAGGTCTTCATTGTTCAATGATGACGATTACACAGGTTGCTCTGGAAAGATGTCACTGTATTGTCTTCACTTTAAATTTTGTTTGAAGGACACCATTGTGAATTTTGTAAGTTTCTCCTGCTTCGAAATGGATGGGGTATTGCTAATATCACAAGTAGTTAGGTAGTACATTAAATGTGTATTGTTTAAACCTGTTCATTTTATATTCAAACAACTTAAGAATCATCCATGATTGATATTTATCTAAAATTTATGAAAAAACACTTTTGATTACTTGCATAAGTGACGGAAATTTGGCATTGTCAGTCTGCGATATTAGCGGTAGTCTGAACGCCTGTGGCCAGTGATTTCCTGTCGGATTTGTAAAATCCGCTTGGCAAGAAGTCCGACTGGCTTTAAAAAAAATTACCCGTCAGGGTTTTAATTTGACAATCTGAAGTAAATAGATATTACACGCATGCTCAAGTCATAGAATTAGAATAACTCGCCCCAAACAAAGTCATTCTTCCCATTAATTACGCATCTTCACTCAGTCTGTTCCGGATTTATCTTGAAAATTATTCAGATTTCGCATGCGTATAATTTACTTTCATTTTCAACGACTCTCATTATTCAATGTCAGTCTTTTTTCTGGCAAATGAAATTGAGTTCGGGCATGTGGATTTCCTTAAAATGGTTGCCCGAATGGCTTGTTGTTTATCTTAATATCATTGACTGCATTGTCTACTGTCAACAAGCGAACTGTCACTGTGTGTTCAGCTGTAGGTATATAAGCCTCAAGGCAGTACAGAACAGCATATATCTATAACCAGACAAGCTTTCTCATACCTTCGTACCTTTTTGTGCTGTTTATAATTGCTTGGTTTGAACAGAGTTGAAAGGAAAAACTTCGAACCTAAATATGTGTCGCGCATTTTTTACATCAACTGAAAATTCTGTTGTATTTTCTGTGTTAAGTGAATAGGCAAATCAATGTCCAAAGTGGTGTTTCGAAATGTTAAAGGTCTTCGCTTGTGATGTCTCAACGGTCGCACCGTAGAATTTATCAATTCAAATCTTTGCCAAACCAACATACACTAAAGGTTGGATGATAATACATCAACCAATGTCTAATGGTGCAGAAAATGATCAACATGTGAGATTGTGGATACACTTTATACATATAAATCCGGGATTGGGGGAACATTATCAATTTCAAAAGCAAATGTGGTGTAATTTTTTTAATCATATTTTGTTGATCAATATATATTGTCAAAAAGTCATTTAGTTACTTTAAGGTCTGTATATTGTTCCGCACTGATTTATTTATAAGAAGGAAGTGGAGAGATTTAAGGGTTTGATAATTTTGACTGACAATTTGTATTTTTGTGTAGATATTCTGTATTTTCTATGCTAAGACATATTATTTTCATTTCTAGATGACTCTAATGAAGAAGCTGGAAGGTCTGCTACCCTGGATCACACTGAGGTCAGTAGAGACAACTGTGGAGGTCTGAAAGCCGATCAGGCCCCTCCACCAAAATCATTTCTCTTCTACCAGCATGGTGTTTCATACTCCTCTAAATTAAACTAAATTCATCATCCAAGTGCTACCTTAAATATTTCTTAATACACCTCCATATCCTCCCCCCCCCCCCCCCCCCCCCCCCCCCCCCCCCCCCCCCCCCCCCACACACACACACACCTCTTCCACATCTCTCAACTGACATCTTTTGACTGTGCACAAATTCAGATACAACATTCACTCAAATATTATATTCTGTAATGTCAGTGTTTTGCTGAATAATTTGAAACTTGCGTGTCATTGTGGGAACATTTTTTCCTGAGTATTGAGATATCACCATGTAGATTTCATTGCCTACAGTGGTGAGTAACTGCATACCTATATGATAATTAGAATTTATCATGTTGATATCCAGTTCAAATTAGAGCATAGGTCTAAACCAAAAGTTCATGATTTTTTTTTGTGTGTGATATATCTCTGACATTTTACTAGTGTCAAATCTAAAGCAAACTAGAATGGTGTTGCACCATGCTCATTTTAATTGCACCATGCCCTTTTTCCTCTATAATTTTTAAAAAAAATATTTGTTAATATAAACAATTGTTCTTTATTTCACAAGGTTGATTGAAAAGTTTACAATCAAGACAGCAAGTATTGAATTTTAAAGAGGCTAAATGATCATTCTATTACTATCATAGTACGATACGATGAAAGTGCCCCGAAATTGTCTTGCCGCGTCGAAAAGTACCCTTTTGAACATATGATATGTGTGCCCACTCTATTTCCTAGATTTAACACTGTTTTACCTACTACATTTGGAAGGTATTGAACCTAAAGCTATGATTTTCATGGGTCTTAATCAATTTACTTTACAATGTTTTAACATCAAAATGTATTTTAAAAATAATCAACATGATCAAAATCTGATGCCATGAAGAATTTGGTAATAATGAATTTTTGTCGTACATAATGTTTGTTCATTGTTCATGATGCCAATGTTAAAAAATTATGTTCAACAAAAATTCATTATAACAAAATTCTTCTGAAAATGAAGTAAACTGAAGTCCCTTTAATTTTTGGGTATGATGTAATAAGAAGACAGCAGTCTATGCTAATGTGTCCAGAGATATTTATTCCTGTTGATCAGGGCAGATATATTAAACTCTTGTGCTTAACCATTATTATATATATGTAAAGGAAGTGCCATTGTGCTAAATTTGACATGTGCTGCAACTTAATACACATACAATAGATATATAGGAATTTGTATTGAGAGAAGTCTATATGCAGTTTGGTCTAGAGAGAGAATCCATCCTATCTATCAAAGTGTCCTTCTACGAGACTGTATCATCAAAACCATCTATCAGATTCAGTATCGTCAAAACCATTTATCAATGAGTTCGTTTGCTGACGTTCGTACAGTATGATGTTATAATCGACACAGATTATAAACATTGCAGTATACTATAATAAGTGACACACTGAGAATTGTTTACAGATAATTGTAAACACTCCTGTATCAAATAAACAGATCATGCATGTAGAACAAAATTAATTTTCAATTGTTTCAGTGATAAACATTAAAAATATAAATAGATAAATGCTTCAGTTCTGCTGTACATACTGTAGATATTGAAATATTCATCCAAAAATAGACATTTTTCATGGTTTACATGGTTATCATTTTGTGAATTGGAGCAGTTGTTTTCTCTGTAGGATTTTGTCAACACAATCTCTGAACTCCATGTTTGAAAAGGTTGAGTCCCAGAAAATTTTGATGAGTTCAAGTTTTGACAAGCCGCAAAGTTTTATTGCCCCTGTGGCTATTATGCAGTTGATACATTGTGTTGATCAATCAATACTCAAATTATGTAAAGCCACATTCAATGTAGTTCCCAAATACGAAATGACTGCACCACTTACATTTTACAATCATTTGGACTTAGGTAATTACAGGTCAGCTAATTATTAACTATTTACAACATCAGTAATACGTAAATTGTCATCAAGTCCTGTACATAGCCACAGTGCGCTGCATCTCTCACATTTTTCACCCCAATGAAATGACAATCCAAAAACAATTACAACAATGTAGCAATATTGTTACTAGCAGTTACTGGTATAATTGATTGACCTGATCCACTAGTTAAAGGGACTGATTCATACCCCCCACCCCCCCTGCTCCCAAAGTTAGTTTTTCATTTTTTTTTTATACCAAACAAAATCTAATGTGTTTTTAAAAAAGGTTTCAAACAAAACAAATTCAGATTATACATTATCACAGAATCTCATTTTAGAGAGTTTATTATTTGTTTTGTAAAGAAAGATTGTGGTATGTTACTGCTTACGAAGAAAAGAAATGGCTATCGCATTTCAAGTATTCTTTAGGTAAAATATGTCTTCTACAAGTTCAATTTGTGACTGTGCAAAATTAGAATGCTTTAAATTACAAAATTGGCATTTCACTGGTTTGTTTGTAAACATAAAAAGACTCGTGTCTTTGTATACATACCACTGATTTAAGGCTAACATATTGTTCTTATTCTTGCATCAGAAGGTCATAATTTTGGCTGTTTACATTAAATGAGTTATATTTTTAATGCTAAACATCAAAAATGAGAAATATTTCTTTTTCAAAAAGTGTGAACCAGTCCCTTAAGTATGGTTGTTTACATAAGGTGTTGTGGATAAAATGTTTAATTTTTCTCCCCCTTTTCAGATGGTAGGGGGCAAGGTTGCTGCCATGAAAGCAAAAGATAAGATTGGACACAGACGGGTAGACAAGACAGGAGCCGTTACATATAAAAAGGTAAACACGAAGCAGGACCCAGCTCTCTTGGAACCAGGTTAAAATCGTCAACCAAAAGTATATACTTTTGATTGACATTCTTCTGTAGTGCCACTTGAATGAATAGATGAATGTTCAGATGGAAGGGAATGATATATAGGGTTAAACTCCTAGTAGTGCCACTTCATGGTTATGGATGTTTCTGAATGAGTGGTGTAGTGGATGAGATACAGACAAACATAGACATTAGAATCCCAGCTGTGCAGCTTTATAACGACCATGCTAATTAGTGTTTGGTTCTGTTGTCAAATGGTGTAATACATGTGAAGAATAAGATTGTTGGTTCTAATTGTAACACTTCCATCTAATGATTGTGGTCAGATGGCATACATGTATGTGCTATTGGTTTAAGTATCAACACAGCAACATATTAATTGTAATATTTGAGTGCTTGGTTTAAAGGTCAAATCGGATATGTATCAGTCAGAAGATTGGTGGTTCAAATACCAATATTGTCACTTTGTATTCCTGCCAACCATTCCAATCCATGCAGAATTATCCCGAGTCTGATATCTCTTCTGAATTCCGAATCCTGTTGATTTTGATTCGGATTTGGTTTTCCCTTATTACCACATTATGAATATGATTTAGTGCTGGGTTTAGTTGTTCATTGAGATGCAATTATTGTGCTGATTTTATGATAGGGCCAGCTGCTTTATAATGTACAATTACTAGAATACTATTTGTGTAAAGTAAGATACAATTGTGCATTGTAATGACCTTGACCTGCTTATTTGAGATTACATTGTTACAGTAAGTATATTTCAGAAATGCAAACATCGTCGGAAACCCAAGGTCAGTCGCTCTCCGTTTGCCTCCCGTGGGACACAGCACCGATATTTTCGCATAACTCATTAAAATGCATGACCTTACGTGACCTATCGAGGGTCAATGAGAATCGTCGTAAGTATTACCGGAACTCGGGAGTGTTGACTGTAGCGCCACGCCCATGAAAGTGTGTGTTTTGTTCTGCCTGTTTCAAAGATCTATAGATGAAAACTCCAGATTTGGCAGCCAAAATGGCTGATTATTTTGGCTATTACTTCTCTTTCACATGTGCCCACCCCCACCCTTTCGGAAATCCTGGATCCTCCACTGGTATGTTTACTATCATCACTGCTACATGTACATGGCATGTGAATAAAATCAGACATGCATTATACAATTTTAAAATTAGATGCAAATTTGAATTAAGATATGGTCTTATAATCCCGTTCGCGTGTCTTTTTGTAATTAGCGTGAGACACCAATTGAGTTTACACAATGTAAAGAAGGTCATAATTACTGGATCAAATTGTGCCGACAACACAACTAGAACAAATTACGGTAGTAACTTAATGCGCAATTAAGTTTAACATACCTAAATAAACTGATGAAATACCAAGTCCGTTTAAAATAAACCGTTGCTCCCGTATGATGGATAAAAGTGATGAGACTACGGGTGCTGAACATGTAGACCTGTACATAGACTCGTACGCAGTAGTAAACGCTTGGTAAGACAAGCTTTTTCCTCCCCGGTCTTTATAGACACAAATACACCCTTCGCTTCAATAATGCAGATAAAAAGCGTCTCGCTGAAAGTTTTGTTATTTGTCCAACTTAAATGTAGTCAAAATCTTCGCTTCGAAAGCATGTTTTTCCTATCCTCCCGAAGACTAGAAGTAAGGGTATTTTTCATTGGTTGAATATCGCAATATGGAATGGTAAAACAACCAATCGAATATAGAAGCCGAGACACAATTTCTAGTGAAAATACCGGTGCTTGTGTCCCACGGGAGGTATACGGAGAGAGTGACTGACAGGGTCTCCGACGATGAAACGCAAAATGAAGACAAGATCTTAGTTTTGCCATAGTGGTCAAATGGGGCATGTTCTAAGTAAACATATGGTGGTTCAAATATCTGAGCTGGTATCTTCTACAGATTTCATACTAATCTGTTAGAGTGATAAAAGTCTCTATAATATTTTGTGATAAATGATCTGTTCTGGAATGTGTTTGACTTATGATCTATAGATCTGTACGATGAAGATCTGTCACACCACAGGTTTATGAATTGGAGTGTGATATTGGATATATAGTGAGATCAGTTTTATGTACTACATAGAAACCCCAGGAACTCCTGTCTGAGCAGTAATGTCATTGACTCCTTGGTTAACCAAAATATTGAAGGATGTTGATATCACGACACACTGCTCTACACAGCAAGCTTGATCAGTGTTGTAAAATGTACATGCAAATAGAAGATAAGATGCATATATATATATATATATATATATATATATATATATATATATGATAGTAATTAAGAAAGGAATGAGATATTGATTAGAACACTCTTAATATATATATATATATAAAGCACTAAATAATCACAACTAGGTACTGAAAATTTTCGCCCCAGCCCGGGGTCGAACCAGCGACCTACGGCACCCACCGCCTAGCAAGATTGTCAAACCAGTGCGTAAGTCCACTCAGCCACAACGACTTCCCTAAAAGGAAGCTTTGTTATGCTCCTAAAGCGCTACTTATACACACTGATGCAATCCCACACAGTCGCTGTGTCATTCAGTGTTTAAGATATTTTATAAGGAGAGTGGATCTCTCGATGCAATTGTATAGAATATTTTAATATAAAAGCACAAACAAACAATTATAACACCCAACCTTACGTTTACCCCTAGGATCTAAACGATACATGTGAAAATCAATTAATTAATATATAAAGCACTAAATAATCACAACTAGGTACTGAAAATTTATGATATATATATATATATAGGTATAAGCTTTATGTGGCTGAGTTGCTGGGGATTAGCAGGGGGTTATATCATGTGTTTTGATACTGTGTGTAACATGTACTAGCTGTTCACAAAATCCAAAATAACATTTGATATTGATTACTATTCTTTATCTCTTTTCTATTTGGCTTACATAGTTGGCTATCTTGAGTTTGATTGACATGCGTTCGTAAATCATGATAGCAAGTTGGATAGAAATGAAGATCATACCCTGACAGTTTATCTATATATTCCAGCTGGCAGCCATGTTATGGTGTGTTTAATGGGATTGGTCAAGAGTGTAGGTCAGAAGGTTAAGAGGTCAAAGATGGAAATGCTAATTAGTGGTTACACTTCATGGCCATCTGTTAGAGAAATAAACCTATTTGGATATTGTTAAGGAAATATCATTTGTAAGATAAATCATCAGAGAGAAAGATTAAGAATGATTATTGTAGAAAGAAAATGTATGGCCAGTTCATATTCAAAACAATTGTAGAATCATTTATTTTTCTGGGTTGTATTTTTTGTGTCAGGTGAAAAATAAAAGGCATGTTTATTTAGATTGACATGATTACAAAAGTGATTTGGAAGATACTATTTCTTGCATTAGTTTGGTTTCTTTCATTTGTGTATGAGTTAATTTGATGATATTTTGTATGTAAGAACTGGACTTCAATACTATGATAATTAAACCCACATTTACAGACTGTGTGGCAGAAATTGATGATTATGATAGCAAAAAGGTTTTTAGTATTATTTGATTTGATTATAGATAACGAGTCGTATGTAATTATTCAATAAACAAAGTTGATTTAATTATGTCAAGACATGGACTTTGTAAACAACACAGTGGATTTGAATTGCGTACATGCACTGTTTGAACTCTGGACTGGTGTAGACAATACGATGGATTCGTGATTCCTTTTAATCATGGCAATGTAACTTGGAACTAAGTATGGTAAACAACAATTTGATTCATTGAAATACAATGTAGACAGGACAGTGGATATGTTGATAGTTCCCTCATTATTTTTACAGAAATCCACTTCTGAGTTGATGGCAGCCATCCAGCTGGGAATTGGGCAAAGTATTGGCGGACTCTCCTCCAAACCTGAGCGAGACCTTCTCATGCAAGATTTTGCTGTCATTGAGAGTGTTTTTTATCCACCGTAAGTGCTAGGGGTACTTTGCAGACGTAAATATATGCCTTCAACCTGGACTGCTAAATTTTAAAGTGACTACTAAACTGAACATATGAAGTCACATAATAATATCTTTACTTTTACATACTAAATTCCATACACTACTAGTAACTAGGTGTTGATTGTGTCCATTGTTTTTCATTTTAGACAACACGAATATTTTCAAACACTGCAATTCAGTTTATTTGGACCACAGATTTGAAGATATGTCAATATATTGTTTTTGTTCTGTATGTGTCTCGTCTTCTTGTTGATAATATGAATGTGATGTGTGACTGTTAGTGTCACACCCTGGTAATATGAATGTGATGTGTGATTGTTGGTGTCATACCCTGATGATATGAATGTGATGTGTGATTGTTAGTGTCACATCCTGATAATATGAGTGTGATTGTTAGTGTCACACCCTGATGATGTGATGTGTGACTGTTAGTGTCACACCCTGATAATATGAATGTGATGTGTGACTGTTAGTGTCGCACCCTGATAATATGAATGTGATGTGTGACTGTTAGTGTCACACCCTGATAATATGAATGTGATGTGTGACTGTTAGTGTCACACCCTGATGATATGAATGTGATGTGTGGTTACACAATAATTTGGATTGCACAATGTCCAGATTAAACAAGTTTTTCTGTATTCTTTTGTACTTATTTTCACAGTGAAGGAAGCAACCTGACGCCTGCCCACCATTACAGTGACTTTCGATTTAAGACCTATGCTCCCATTGCTTTTCGGTACTTTAGAGAATTGTTTTCGATCCAGACAGATGACTTTCTGGTAAGTTTGAAGAGAGGCAACAGTGCCTTACCTTGTCAGGCCACAATAAAATGCAATTGTTTATATACAGATGAAGACACAAGTTTCAGGATTATTTCCTTGCCGACTCCATATACTCAAGACATTTCTTTTTTTTCTAGGTTTCTTTATGTGATCAGTCAATGAAAGAACTGTCTAACCCAGGGGCAAGTGGTAGTATTTTCTATTTGAGTCAGGATGATGAATTCATCATTAAAACAGTGCAACATAAAGAGGCAGACTTCTTACAGAAATTGTTGCCAGGCTACTACATGGTAAGAGACAACCAATCAAGAAATAGTGTATGGTAAAAGATAACCAATCAAAACCATTCAGTTTCAGAAACAATCAGAGTAAAATCTACGATGTTAGGGGCAGCCAATCAGAAACAACAATGTGATAAGGGGTAGCCAATCAAAAGCAATTAGTAAATTCCTGACAGACAGGCTATATCTTTAGAGGCATCCCATTAAAAACCATTTTATGAAATTGAGTTTGATCATGGCATGAGCTAATGGCTGTAATTCAAAACCATTGATTCATTAAATGGGTGATAGATCTAGGCCTTCTGATAAGCTCATGAGAGAATGCAAGGGCTTTCTATGGCACATGATAACTTCAGTTTTATTCTGTCATTCATCCGTCTGTCAGGTACCTTTGCAAGGCCCTTTGTGACTTGTCATTTTTCTGTGTTATTTTTTCTCCCCCCCCCCCTTTTTTTGGAAATCTATTTAATTTGTATTTATTTTTTTTTTTTTTTTACAGTTCTGACATATATAAAATGATATGATAATAAGGAGACAATAAATTTTTATAGAAAATAAAAAAACAGTCAATTTGTTATCAGTTGTGCAAACTTTTGAATGAACCGAGTGTTATGTTTAGAGCATTTTTTTTTTTTAAGTTTAGAGACAATGAAGAAGATATACAAATTTGCTTCTTGTATAAGTTGTATGTTTCTATCCAATGGCATCTGATGTGGTTGTTTGTCTAAATGTGTTATTGATTGTTAATTTTTTCTGCATATATCAAGGAGACTTGGTAGTCGTGAACTGAATGTTATTCTACTTGTACCTTTAATTAGATTTGATTTTTTCGCAATAGACAATTTTATTGGCATTCATTAAAGATTTTAACAATAAAACTGATTATCTATCAAGTTGTATCATACAAAGGCAGAGTGATGACAACACGGGGCTTTCAGTGTGATAATGCTCTGTGACATCTTGAATTCAGATGTCTATGCTGATACAAATGTTACTACAGATTAATTAGGACACAAAAGGTACTATAGAAAATGAAATTTTAAGAGACTGAACATAATAAGTTGCCCCTAATCAGTTAATGTCTGACTCATATAAAATGGAAAATACAAATATTTCAAGTCAAAGGATAAATGTCTGACAAAGTTCCCAAGTCCTGAATGTCAAGGTCAGATCTACCGTGACAGGATTCGATCACACAGGGGAATGAAATATAATTTCATAAATATATTTTATTTGTTCAGTCAAATTTTGGTCCTGATTTGGGGGCATATAGTTTTTGGTCTGTCTGTCTGTTTGTCCACAAAAATTTAACCTTGGCTATAACATTTGAATGGATGGTGATATGGCTTTCATATTTCACATGTGTATTCCTTGTACCAAAAGTTTGACCTTGAGATTTGACCTACTCTTGAAAAACTTTAACCTTGGCCATAAGTTTTTAATGGTTAGTACAAGGACTTTCTTATTTCACATTGTTTATTCCTTGTGACAAACCTTTCCAAAGTTTTTGATCATATGACCTTGACTTTGGGGTTTGACCTACTTTTGAAAACCTTTAACCTTGACCATTATGAACTTTGATGCCATACGGGGGCATCAGTGTTTCACCCACACATCTTGTTTTCTTTTTTTGTGTTTTGTATTTGGTCAACATGGGAATTCACCTTATCCGTGTGTCTTTGGTGAGGATCGCGGCATTACAATGTGTGACTTTGAACTTAATGGCGTTTTATTCAGAGGAAATATACATGGGCGGATACTCTGAAAAGTAAAGCATTTTCCCCCCTTACAAATGCAGATCTGTTGTTTTTTCTTCATCTGCTCGAGCCATGAAATGGGGTTTCTTTCTTTCTTTTATTTATTTTTACCTATTTTAGGCCTATAAGAAATGAAACTTTTCCCCACATTTTTACTCTGGTTCTTTTTTCTGCCACAGAATCTCTTAATTTTGAAGTGGATGAACTAGGAATCACAGTGTTTCTTTGTTAGTGTGAGCAAGTCATAATGAACAGACAATAGATACAATGTAGACCTTGGAAACAAACCGTGTAAAAACGACGTCCGCTTATGTATTTCTCCTGTTACACTGTTGTGAGAGATTTCTGTCCTGCCTGTTGTGTAATGAATGAACCTCTGGAAAATCTAGATGTTAAATAAAACTGTGTGTATTTTCAACTGTCCTCATTTCCTTCATCCTTCAGTTTCAACTTTTGATTAAAAGGCAAAGAGGAAAAGGGGCCAATTTGACAAAAGGTCTAGGATTTATTTGAATTAAAATTCTTTTTGTAATTTATGTAATAAATACTGCACTTTTTTTGAAATGCAAGGGGTGTATTTGGAACTTATTTGGACCTATGAGGAAAAAAATGAATTGCTTAATTTTCAGTATAGATGAATTTAGAAAGTGCATTGGGATTAATTATTTAGTATGACAATTTTTACAGTAGTTTTTACAATGTGTTGTAACAAAGTACATGCTTAATGGCCATTTTGTTAATTTTTCCATTTAGAATGGCCCAAAGTTTTTTAGCACACAGGGTTTACGTCTTTTTATTGATAGAATTGTTATTGATACTTGATACTTATTATTTAGTGTGTAAATTGAAAACTGCACTCATAATTATTCAGTTTCATCATATTGTGTATTGAGATTTTTTTTAATAAAAATCCAGAACTTTTTCATCAAATTTGCAGGATTGTTTTTCTGTAAATGAACTCTATTGAAGAATTGCTGAATTGTACGTAATAAAAATGGGAAGTTTCCACTTTAATTACACACAAAGAGGGTTTTGTTTCGAATAGATCAGGGCCATTTCATGCATGTGTAATGACTTATAAAAAATGATTTTAACACGTCAGGTACATCGTAAATGGCTGGTCACATCTTTGATCTATTGCAATCACTGATCTTAGTACCTTTTGTGTGATGGACAGTGTCACTTCGTTTACAATGTTTAAATAACTGTTACTAAACACATTTTGAAATCAAGTGAAAAAGTAACATTGAAATAATGTGTTCAAGACTGAGTAGAAAAAGGAAGTAAAAGTGCTTTGTTAGAGCTATTATTAGATAGCACTAACAGCCTCAGAAATCAATCAGCAAACTTTCATTTCCTTTATAACTATTTCCTCCTTATGACAAAAGCTTCCTATCTGTAAAGAGGTCAGATCTCTATGATAAGTGAACTTCATGAATGAAAAACGTTTATATTGTGATGTAGTGAGTTTTTTTTTAGTGGAGCTCTAGATACACTCATCAATCATTTTCTTCACCAAAATCAAAACGTCCTCGGATGTTGATTGGTCCTCCCATGCCTTTCCTTCCTCAAACCTTCCATGATTTTGTGAACACGTGCCGCCCTCTTGAACATACATTGTTTTGAATATCTCTGTTGCACTATTCACAATCACCTGACCTTGATCAGTGTGTCAGATGTTGTGGAGCATTGCGGATTGGCATGGAAGGCCTTGAAAGTATCAGTTTGTCAGATGTTGTTAAGCATTTAAAAACAGATTGTCCCGTAAAGTGGAAATAACCCATTTCTATATATTCAATATGAACCATTCTGAATATTTTTCATTTTAGAAATTTTGGAATGTCAGTAATCTATGTATATAGCAAGAGTTCTTTTGGTTGAAGTAATTACATGTTTGTAAATATTAAAAATTACATCTTTAAAAAGAATTATAAGCAAGTTTTAAATTTTTTTTTGGATTTAATACTATGTATGCCACAGGAGTGTGATAAGTTTTATTTCTTTACTTTCAGAACTTGAATCAGAATCCCCGAACCCTGCTTCCAAAATTCTATGGATTCTACTGTTACCAGGTAAGGAGGGTCATGTTGCCCTTTAGGGGCTGGTGTAATTTGCAATTTAGAAGTTTGGTTGTGTCCGATATTCATGAATTCTGTAAAATGTTTGATTAAAGAGTCTTGTTGATTTTTGAAACAACAGAATTTAGCAGGTGAGAGATCCTTGTAAACCCTAGGTCTTATTAACGAATTAATTGTTTTTCTTTTCAGTGTGGTGGCAAAAACATTCGATTTGTGATAATGAACAACCTCCTACCATCTTCCGTCAAACTCCATGAAAAATATGATCTGAAAGGAAGCACATACAAAAGGAAGGCCTCAAAAACTGAGCGCGCGAAATCCAGCCCTACACTAAAGGACCTGGATTTTATTAACAATCACCCAGAGGGAATAATGCTGGAGAAAGATAAATACGACGCTCTCATTAAAACCATCCAGAGAGACTGTCGGGTAAGAAAGCGTAGGCTAGGGGAGGAGTTTTCTTTGGGGCCTGTTGCAGATTAAGAGAGAAAAATAACAACAGAACAGCAATCCAAATCTCTGTACACAGAAGGATTAAGTGTTAATTTTACTGTTCCATGGTGTAGAGTAGAATTTTATTAATAAAGCTGTACATGGACACTGAGAGACTGTGAAAATGTTTCACCAGACCTATTAAAAGCTGTTCATTTATACATACGTAATCTTGTCTGATTATCTTGGAATGAAACATTTTAATCTTTTCACAGTACAGAATTTTTTCACCAAATCGAATGAAAATTTAATGTAATCAGGTTTTAGAGAACTTGAGATTTTGTAAGCCTTTGATTCAAGCATCCATGTTGTAGTTACAGGTCACTTAGCAATGCTCTTTTCCATCTACTAGGCTGGTTACTAAATGTCAGCGTCTAGTTTTTATTTTTTACAGATTACGGACTGGAAATCTGTGATGTTGCGAGTATTATTTGATTTCAAGTAAATGTCCCTAACTTATGCAGATGAAGGCTTGACACACTAAACTATTGTTTGAGAGATAGTCTGATGTGCCATTCATACTATTAATGGTGCTTTTTCTAATAAGAAACAATGTACCAATTTGATGCTTTTTCCAAGAGTTCTTCTATTTCTAAAGCTAAATGTTGAGTAGGGCAAGAAGTTTCGGTGAGATTCAAACTCTCTATGGGCAGATCATAAGACCCTGCTTCATGCTCCTGACCATCAGTGCGTACATGTATTGGGTATGTAAATAACAAGCTTGGTTGTCATTCAGATATTGGGAGCAATAACTTTTAATTGCAGAAGAGGAGATTTGCTGTGTATTAGGCCTTGTTGATTGTTGGAAGAGGATACTAGATATTTGTGAGAAATGGTTTCTCACAAATATCATAGCCATTTCTGGTAATTATGGTTATTAAAATCCAGTAATATTAATTACATTTCTCTTTGCAGGTGCTAGAGAGTTTCAAGATTATGGACTTCAGCATGTTGCTTGGGGTTTACAATTTAGACATTGCAGCTCGTGAAGTAAGCCTATTTCTACCTCAGCTCTCTAGGATTTTGTGATTTTTGTGCCTGATGAAATCGATCCATTCTACATCTTTAATCCTGGTTGTTAGATTTGGATTGTGCAAGTTAAAGGGACTGATTCACAATTTTCCCCAAAATTTTCTTTTTCACTTTTAATTATCAAAATCTATTGTTTAATGTGTTTAAAAGAGTTCACATAAAAATTAAGGTTATACATTATCACAGAAGCTCATTTTAGAGAGTTTATTATTTATTTTGTGAACAGAGATTGCGATATGTTATTGTTTACGAAATTTTCAAAAGAAATGGACATCTATCTAAAGTTATTATATCTTTCACATTTCAAGCATTTTGGGGTAAATGTGTCATCTAAAAGTTAAAATTTGTGACTATGCAAAATTAAGATGCTTTATATTACAAAATCAATATTTCACTTGTTTGTTTGTATACATAAAATTTACATAACACAGATTTAAGGCTAAAATATTGCTTTTATTCTTGCATTCAGAAGGTCAAAATTTTGGCTGTCCATATTAAATGAGTTATATTTTTAATGTTTACCATAGAAATGAAAAATATTTGTATAAAAAATCGTGAACCAGTCCCTTTAAAAGACTTCATATATACTAGTCTACTGAATGGTAAGGTTAAGGTTCAAACCTTGTTTCAGGTCATATGTCTAGGTCAGAGTTTATTTTGTCAGATTGGGATTTGGCCACAAAGGATAAATATTTGCCCACTTGCCAACGCGAGTATTTTTGATTAAACGTTGGGCTAATGCACATGCATGACAGGGTTTAAACTTCACACTCGCCCACTTGCCAAATGCGAGTAAAATTTCATGTGGGCACCTAAATTCGCTGTCTTGCTCGAGTGATTTCTGTTAATAGGATTCAGTCATAACTGTATCCGGTTCAGTAATCATTATATCTTTAGCGACTAGACGCTCTTCTGAGAGTTATTTACAAATTATATTTAAAGCATTTTGAAGACTTCTTAAACGAAAGCAAACCATGCACGATTTTTACCCAAGTTGATCAGCAAGATCATTGATGTCAAAACAGCTGGATGTTTTTTAGCTTGTCAACAAGAAGGGCACAGTTGCAGTCTTCATGATGTTTATAATATAGAGATATGACAAAATAAAAGCTACTGTTTGTACAAAAAAGCAGATCCTGTCACACTCGGAAGAATATTGCTTCATGAGTACATCTGGTTTGAATTGCTCGAAAAAATTTCAAACTTATTTTTTACCTTTCTTTTCTTTGAGCAGTCAAAATTGAAGTAAAATCATAGAGTTAAGTCCAAGTTTGAACTCAGTTCTTTTCAAGAAATCAATGCCAGAAGGAAGTCAATTGAAAGCAATGAATATGATGCTAAAGTTTGTACTTAATATGATATGTATGTTAAATATATTAAAATTGATTGATTTTGATAGAAACTATGAATTTCATTGTAATCAAACATTAGGAAAAGATTTTCTTCTTCCTTGAATTAAGTATCATTAAATGTTAATAACTATGCTCAAATTCGTTAACTATTCAATGCTTAAACTAGTTTCATCATTTTACAGAGGAAAAAACAGAGACCGTCAGTTAGCCAATCAACCTATCCTGATGTGTCAACATCACTAGATCAATACAACACAGTGCTGTCAACAGAAGGGGGCCTAGATTCAGGTGGTCGCGCTCATCGATCAGGTCTGCTTGCTAATGCTGTGACTAATGCAAAATGTGGAAAGGACTAAGACCATGTTTAGCAAAAATCGGCCTATTGTCCAAAGTGAATAATTTCTTGTTTAAAATATTTTTCAAACATTTATTTTCACACCATGTACTTATTTTTTATGTTGAGGTGGTGAAAAAACGCTATTTTTAGGTTTATATTACAAGAGTATATATCCTATAATTTGCGCTAAGATTGCGTCATACAACGTCGCCATAAACAGATGTGGTATATGAAACTACAGATAATGTATTGTAAAATATAATTATGCATTGACTAATAAGATATTGAATAAGATGTTTCTCTTCCCAATCAAAGAGATTATTTTCCATATTACCTTAATGGCACACCATATTTTTCAATCCAATCGGCCATTGTTTCCAAACAACGCAGTTATTCACACGCTGTTTGCGTAGTTCGAGGAGGTTGCAGAGGATGAGTTCATCGCATTTCTACGTGAGTTTTATAAATATAATTCATATATGTTCGTTAAATATAAGCAAAAAGGTTTACTAACTGCTCTTTAAAATAATAAATTAAGAAATTGAAAACACCGCATGTGATGAGTAACTAGTACGGTGCACCTGTGGTGTGTTTACATAAACTCGCAATATTCACGCATTGCGCTGGTAGAAACCCCACAAGAAAACAGACACAGGCTATGTGTTAACGTAACTGTTGTCAACATATATTTATTGTTTAATCATTTATGATAATAAATATATTGTTAACATCTATCAGCTGATCAGAAAAATCAGCTGTTTGAAAGAACAAATAATCAGGGGGAAATAATCTTGCCATTTTCAAATCTAAGTAAACAGTAAACACATTGAACTTTTCAATACTTCACTGCATAGCTATAAACATATAATTAATTGTACATGTATGTATTAATTGTTATATTCTTACCATAACCGGCACATAGTTGTATCCCCCTTTATTTATAATTGTTTCATTTTGCCCTCTTATAAACTTTTTTTTTTCTTCAATCATTTTGTTTTATTTTCATGTACTATATTATATTCTGTCATAACTGACCTTTGATTTAGAGAGGACTTATACAGGTATTCTGCCTGCTACATAATCCTATTTATATGTCACTATTTTCTATATAGATGAATAAAATACTGTTCAGATATATATTCATTAATATTTTAAATACTTAAAGCACCATTAAGCAAAGAAAATCGTAGGAATTAATAGTTTGGTTCTATATTCAAAATTCCCTTATTTCAAGATGAATTGTAAACAGCATAAACTTTTAAACAGTTGTGTACATGCATGCATGCATGCATGTAAGAAATCATTGTGAGGATTACCTGAGTTCTCAAAAAAAGATAGGATCACTGGATCAGAGAGTTTTCTGTTACCATAATTTAAGCTGATGTTTTTGTTACCTTGTACATTATTCCAATATTGAATTTTTCCATACATTTACTATAGGCCTATGGAACCAAAAAAATGTTTTCTAAGTTTGTTGAAAATTGTGAAGTAAAAAAATTAATTAACATGTAACAACCAATAACTATAACAAAAATTGTTAGATGAGGACATCAAATTCTAATAAAATGCATGTATTAATATTAAAGCTAAGTTAATGTTTGTAGCTACCTAGTAGACACAGTCTGCATTTGACATGCTTGAATACAAGGATTTAATTAAAGCATGTTAATAATAACATGTGAAAGTACATGTACTACTATACAATTTTTCAATTCTATATGATGAAAATCATTTGATGAGGCCATAAAAGTACAACCTTATGAATACTATGGTATATGTATATAGTTTTGATAATGATATGATCTTGGAGTAATTTGTATTTTAGGATAATGTACAGCTGATGAGAGTGACATGAATCAGAATGACAAGAATCCATATTCCTACTCCTCAATAACGCTATCATCACTATCATCAGATTCATCAATGATAGTGGCATCAGTGACAAACTCGGACCAGTCTTGGACAGCAGGAATAGCTTCCTTGTTGTGCCTGCCAATAGCAAGGTACCAGATTACAGCAGCTATGTGGGAACAGACTCCCACAACACGGGCACCAGATCGACACCTACAATACCAGGCGATTATATCAGCACTTGAAAACTGGATCCAAACAAGATATTGCTTGGAAGAAACATGTCGACTCTGAAGTTTAACCCTTATTAACCCATGGAATTCCCTGTGAACCAAGATGTCAACATCTCCCTCCAGATACTCTTGAATATAACTAGGACACAATTTGAGTTGGTATACACCGCAAGTCAAGTTACGGATCTCTTCTTCAGTTACATTTGGAAACTCCAAAGAATCTGATGCTACCTCCCAGTTGGCGGACCTTTTGTCTAAAGAATTTTCCTCGACAAATGTCTGTAAAGAATTAACTTTGGTGGAAAGATACCTCATCTTCGATGCAAGTAACAGATCTTCAGCCTCATTACCAGTAGACAGGGGTTTCAAGTATCGATTGGATATCGCACACACAATTCGCACATAATCGCCAATTAAAGGCACTTGGTTGGTAGGAAGAACTTGGGCAAGGTACTTCCATCGCTTAATTCTTGCGTTAGCTGCTTCAACTACCCAACGAATCTGTAAATCAAAGAACATGTACCATTGGGCAGAAAGGTAATAGAAATGCCATAATACTGAAATATATTATGATTTTGTGTTTAACATTACTTGGTACAGTCAGTAAGTACTTTCATACTTCTTATTAATATTACATGAAAAAAACTCCTTGGTCATACAGTTGGCTTGTTAATTTTGACTAAGTTTAACTAGATCTATCCAGTAAAGTAAGGCTAATGGTCATCATGCATGATTTGAAAGATATATGATTTTTAGGTACCTGAGTCATGAGGTACAAACTGTATGTCCATGGGTCCATATTTTCCCTTCTCTAGGTTTTGTATTCTTTATGGGATTTGTGAGATTAATCACTGTTCATTATCTTTACTTGTTCATATGATGTTAATATTTAACAATCATATACTATGATATGACTAGGCACCTGATCCCATCTCTGGTGTGTCCATTGGTCTGTGTTTGCCCAACTATGTATTATGTATTGATTATGGGATTTATGAGATTGATCACTGTTTGTTATCTTCACCTTTAATGTAGTAGATTTCATCAGTATATGCACTTTTAAGGGCATTTGTGTTTTTAGAACACATTTTGTTTGATACTGCTGCTGAATATTAGAATTTAGCTTAGATATACAAAACAGGAAAATCATTATAGAATTCACAGTCCTTTGGGCTAGTGATGCTTTTAACTAATACTTGGGTGACCTATAAGGCCCATGGGCCTCTTGTTCTCATGGATATTCATTGAATGTAAACATTATGATGATAGAGTTGTTGCTCATGATGAACTTATTTTTCATTTTAGATATGTACCAGTTTTCCAAATAAGTAATGACTAACTTACCTTCGTAACAAGACGAGAGGCATTGGCATCTGAAGTTGTCATTTGTTTCTGCCCTTTACTTAGTAGACGTGGCATTTGTGCTTGTATACCCAACTCTTCAAGAAGATCAAGAGAATCTCGAAATCCCCTGTCTACAATGAAAACATCATCTTCTTGGAACCAGCCCTTCAGATCTTCTACATTAGTGTAAAGCATGTGATTTAAAATGGTGGCATCGTTGTTCCTAGCCAGGTATGGTCCTAAAACTGTTAGAAAATATCCATCTGTGGATGTCACAACCATGGGTTTAACAAGGGGCCTGCCTTTATGTAAACTGTATGATTTTCTTTGAAACTGAAAGTTGTTGCTCTTCTGAATATAAATATATGTTCCATCAAAAACAGCAATAGCTTTGTGGTCTGTAAAACTGCCAAAAAGTTCCTGTGCCAGAGGTCTTGTATGATTTTCAATAATTTCTTCTCTGCTTATATGTTGTAGACCGATAAAATGAGGTACAAAACAATTCATGAGTGCTGAGCGAACTGATTTCACTGCTCTGCAGAGGGATGACTTTGAAATTCCAAATATAGTGGAGAGAAGTTGATTAGACATCCCAGACCTCATTTTCAGAAGAAACATTCCTAGAGACATCCTGGTGCCACGGTTCTGTGTGTTTCTTATGTCATTTAAAATATAGCTGTGGAGGTCTTCAAAATTTTCTTTGGAAATCCCGGTCAGTGTTTGATAATCAGAAGAATTCATGTTTGATGGTTCGAAAGAAAATCTGCTTGTTGAATTTTGAATGGCATAATGTCTGACTTTTTGAATGAGTTCAAGAATGGTTGCCCTGTTAACAAATGAAGAGTCAAAAGTTTGCAAATTGTCCAAAACACAAGGTCTGAATTCATCATCGTCCACATGAATCGGACAGCATCTGCTTCCAGGTGGAATGATGATCTCTTTATGAAGAAATGCTGAAAATCGTGCAGTTGAGGAAACGACAATGAGTTTGGGTCCAGGACGCTTGCAGATAAAACAGTAAGCATGAGAAGAAGGCGTTCTATGGAGAGGTAATGATATGGAAGGTGGACTGGATATTCTTGGTTGTGGCGGATTTGAAGTTATCAGTGGAGGCTGTGTGTCAAGAAGTGACCGAGATTGCTTGTGACATTTTTGTTGGTTGTAATACACATGCCTACACTTGTTACACAATATGTCTTTTGAGTTGGCTTCAACTAGAAAGTTCTTGCGGAGGAAACGACGAATAGCAACAGATTCACATTTTTTTCTGTCTTTTGGTTTTGTCCTTTTCTTGCATAAGATGCATGGGAAAAACTTTTTACTCTCCATTATCTTTTATTGTTTCATTCTTTTAAATCTGAAAAAAAAGAAATTAATATTTAATTTTAGATAAAATCAACTTTGAAAATAGATAAAGAAATATATTATTTTCTGTAAACTAATAACAATCATCTGTAACATGATTGTGTGTATTGCATGCATTTATATTTGATTATAAATTCAATTTTATTGTCTTATTGAAATATAGACGTAAAAAATGAAAGTTGGTTTAAAAAAAAAAGGAAAGGAAGGGGAAAAAAAAAAAAAAAAAAGATTATCTTCAGGGTTTGAACCCGGGCCGTCAGGACAGAAATCGGGCGTCATACCACTACGCCATGTAAGACGTTACAAAAGATGGTGCTAAATGTTCTATACTATATTTGATTGCCGTTATAAATTTTGATCTCGCATATTGCCTTTTGCATCTTCGAAGTTATAATTTTGCATATATTTTTAATTACATTCTTTTCATTTTGATCTTGGTTATTTTGTTGATGTGTGTGTATGTTACATTCCAGGGCTATATGCATACATATCTAATTTAACGTTACAAGAGATCTGCCGTCGACCCCCGTCTGCAAGTGTAACGTAACGTTACTCGTTAGCTCCATAGTGCAATGCAAGCTGACTATCGATATTATAGGCCCGTATTCTTGCTGTTGCGAAATCAATGCATTTGAAAAGGGTCTATTTCTTTTAAAACTCTAAACCTAAGTAATGGTGAAATAAGAATATTTCTATATAGCCTAGAATCCCAATTTGTCAGACTGCAGACGATACAATATCTGATAGAGAGAGAGAGAAAAAAAAAGAAAGAAAGAAAAGATTGATGAATTTAGAAAAAGGTACATACCTGTTAAGTTCTCTTTCTTCTGCTTTTTCTTGTTTTTGTTGTGATCTTGATATGATATATTACGGGGGGAAAATTATACGATTATACTAGGGCCTGCACAACGTGATTTGTTTATTTACGTATTAAAATTAGCTTGTATTCATGCGCAAATTAGTATAATAAAAACGCCACATAGGAAAATGAGGTGTGTTTTGCTTGAAAACGACTTTAATTCCACAGAAATACTTTGTTTTTAATTTTTGAAAGCAAAACAATCAGTAAAATGCCTATAACTATCGTGAAAATAAATAATTCCGGATTGCTTTCGATGTAGTTCAAAGTTGATTTTCATCAACAGCACACCTTTCGATCCAAAAAATCGTTCGTGCAAAATTTATTTGTATTGATGGATTTTGATAGACTACAGTCAGTTTCTGGATCGAAGGTCGTGTTTGATATGAATTATATGACTAAATTTGAAAAAAGTGGAGAATTCTGCAGAAAACCAGACCGATACCGGTTTTGTCTTGTATAGAATTCCACAAGCTGACGTTTTGGCGGGGAAATCTTGGCACGTTGCGATGGTATAAAGATTATATTATCAAATGATAACAATTTTATTTCAATTCATTCTGCTTTATTTTTTAACACACCACAGGGCCGATATAGCTAAACATGGTCTTAGTCCTTTACGAGGGTTGTCAGTTACGCAAAATTCAAAATTTTAACTCTGATGCTTAAATGTATTCAGAATTGATATTCCGTGTGCTAGAATACAAATCATTGACGACGGGCAATTGTGTAATTACATCGAATACCATATAGCAGCTTTTTTTCCACGGGTCTAAAATTTGGCGATTTGCTGGCTCAGAGGTATGCAAATAATTTTAGCAGAATAAATTTTGGTGGACTAGAAAGAGTTATCTCTCTTGCAAATACTGTAGTTGCAATCTGATGTGTATTTGGCAAGTGAAATTTTGGCGGAAAGTTATCTAACCGCTAAAATAAGTCAAATTTATTACCCCACGAAAAAAAAAAAGGCATACGGTATTCATTTTTGTATAATTTATTATCAATTCTATTCACCTGTAAATTTCTACATTTACTGTACATGGGCTGTGATATTATCCCAGGGACTTAAATGGTCAGAAATATTTTTAAAAATTAAAACATGAATAAAAAATGTCAGAGGATCTCGAGATGACTTCTAGCTAAATTAGATGTAGTAGATGAAAATGATTTAAATTACTCATTAAGGATAATTTTTAATGAGATAACAACAATTATCTCCCTTAATAAGTTTTTAATGAGTTAAAAGCCATTGCGAAGCCAAGCTAAAACGTGGAATTTTTTGTTGTTGCCAAGTTATGTACAATGTAGATGTTCTTGTTAGGCAGTGCAGGCCATGAAAGTCTCCTGATCAGTTGTATTTGGAGAAGTTTAACCTTTTATAACCTACTTTCATTTTGCTTCTGTTTTATGGTATATAATATATATATCTACAATCTGTTGATGGGAGCGGTGGTGTTGACAAATCGCAATGTATTTGGGGAAATTTTCATCACTATTTTATTTTCAGCCCTCGTGTACATATTTCTGTAGGTGAATTCGAAATGGGCAAATGTTAATCTGTAACATGTAGTCACACATCTTCACAAGTCAAGGGTTATTGATTCGTTACCTCGCACTAACCCTTGACATCAGTCGCTATTTAAAAGTTGGGCTCGAGAAGAAGGATGACGCAATACGCTAAAATTAATCAGCCAATGGGATTTCTTGTTTCAGATGAAAGTTTGGTAAGGGAATAAACAGAAAGTAAAAAATGGCGCCCGTTGACGAAAAGATATGTGAAAAGCATCAAATCGATCATTTGACTGAAAACCAAAAGCTTTCGATATCATGTATCAGAGAAGGAAAATATGTTTTTATTGGGACTAAAACCGACAGTGGTAAATCGCTATCTTACGAAGTTGTTCCCATTATTTTGGACAATTTGTTGAATTTGTTAAAACATAGTCGACAAACGTACTTCGACAATCCATCATTTTCATTCGGCTGATACCCCAAAACCTCGTCTAATTGTTTCTTCAAGCAAAACGAACTCCCGAAAATCAATCGACGGTATCTGTCTTGTTCTAATTGGCCACAAATTCTACACCATAATGCCGTCGCCATGTGTGTTTACTGTTTAGTTTTGTTTTCGACCGATTATAAAAGCCGTTGTCTGATTGGTTTGCAGCTTCAGGCTGCAAACCAATCATGTGCTTCTTCTCGAGCCCAACTTTTAAATAGCGACTGATGTCAAGGGTTAGTGCGAGGTAACGAATCAATAACCCTTGACTTGTGAAGATGGTAGTCACAGAGAATGGAGTAGAACAGCTTTGGTCGTGGGACAAAATAAATTTCATTGCATGAGGGTGAAAATAGCATGTGACCAAGTTTCCCTGTCTACAGGCTAGTGGATCAGTGTGAACAGTCATAGTAACACGCACTAATTATTTAATATGGTGGTGGGTGCACTTAAAGTGTGGTATGCAATCAAACGAATATTAATACTGTGAAACTCATCTAAACTGGATGTGACTACCAATCAATTACCATTTTGAAGACATCCAGAATGAACCCATGCTGTAAGCTGTACAGATTGAACCGATACTGTAAGCTGTACAGAGTGTACCGATACTGTAAGCTGTACAGATTGAACCGATACTGTAAGCTGTACAGATTGAACCGATACTGTAAGCTGTACAGATTGAATCGATACTGTAAGCTGTATAGATTGAACCGATACTGTAAGCTGTATAGAGTGAACAATACTGTATGCTGTGTAGATTAAACCTTCAGATTTGGTCAAGTTTCACTTTGTTTGTGCTAAACAATATCCTAAATTTTCTATACATACCTTTAACAAAGAGCGTTTGGAATGTTCCCGAAAATGAAGTCTTCTCAGACAAGAGGACAGAGGTGCTGGCGTTATTAACAGTATTAAGATTTAAACATGGCTAAATGAATGTAGTAAATACACAAAGACAGGCCAGATGGATGGTAGAAAAAAATATAAATTGACATTCCTATTTAGATATGATGATTATTTGGAGGAAAGAGACCCCGGGGTAATGATCTTTATTATATTTGTAGGAGGGAAGAGACCCGGGGTAATGATCTTTATTATATTTGTAGGAGGGAAGAGACGTGGGGTAATGATCTTTATTATATTTGTAGGAGGGAAGAGACGTGGGGTAATGATCTTTATTATATTTGTAGGAGGGAAGAGACGTGGGGTAATGATCTTTGTTATACTTGTAGGAGGGAAGAGACCCGGGGTAATGATCTTTGTTATACTTGTAGGAGGGAAGAGACCCGGGGTAATGATCTTTGTTATATTTGTAGGAGGGAAGAGACGTGGGGTAATGATCTTTGTTATATTTGTAGGAGGGAAGAGACGTGGGGTAATGATCTTTATTATATTTGTAGGAGGAAAGAAACCCGGGGTAATGATCTTTATTATATTTGTAGGAGGGAAGAGACCCGGGGTAATGATCTTTGTTATACTTGTAGGAGGGAAGAGACGTGGGGTAATGATCTTTGTTATACTTGTAGGAGGGATGCCACAGAGGTCAAAGTCCATAAAGACGAGAGTGGCTCAGTACACAACTCCCATGGAGTCCATCACCGCGACGGCAACAGAGTCAGATGAGGAGGACCAAGATGATGATGAGCTTCCGTAAGGCCACACCCTCTTTAAAACACAAATTAAAATCAACACACGCACAATCTACACTGTGTGTCAGGGCACTGCTCAAACTTGTGCCACTTGTCGGTGATCATGAAAGTATGCTAAACACTTTTCTGTTTTTGTTTTTTATTTGGTTTTAAATATTACAATGAAATTTGACATGAAATTGATACCAAAATCAGATCAGCTTCCATCTTAGAATGTATGTGGTTATGAGAGACATTATGAGAGACATTGATGTCTTGTACGACTTGGAGAACTGTAAATTTCATTAATACAGGTAACTCTCGAATTATCGCCACTCAATTCATCGCCATTTTCGTTATAACGCCGCATTTTTCTAGGAACATTTTTCCTGTTACTTAAAACTCTCGTTAAAACGCCAAATTCGCTATCGCCATTTGCCACAGTGTTTTCATTACAAAAGTATATTTCACCGTGTTAATTATCTCGATAAACCGCCATAGGTGCACGTGGTCAGTGATGCAGTAAATTGGTCATTATCGATCTCCGGCGTACACCTGGACAGAAGGATCCCAGTAATTGCTGTATTGAATAAACAAGAAAATTACTGGAGATGAACTGTAGTCAAGTTGTTTATACATCATAAAAACACATTTCAATTTAGCTATGGTTTCGCCATGAAAGAGGGTCCTGTTAAATTTCGATGAATAAAAGCAAATCATTATGTACCAAGAACATCATCCAAAATGTACCCATCAGGATATTGCAAATCATTGTTTATGTGGTTTATGCAAGTAAGGACAAAAGATAACTCTTACATATAAAAGAACGATAACTCTATTTCTTCAAGATGGCAGTAATTCAATTCATCGCCAAATTCGTTATAATGCCATAATTTCATAAGAACAAAAGGTGGCGGTTTATCGAGAGTTGACTGTACATTTAAGTAGATTAACTCTTGTTGTAGCACACTCATTTAATTGTAAAATCAGGCCCTTTATTTGTGCAGTAATACTGTTTTGTTGTAAGACCACGCCCCTTTATTTGTGCAACTGCATTGTAATTTAACCACGCCCCTTTATTTGTGCAACCATACCCTTTTACTTGTAAGACCACACTTCTTTAATTACTTGCGTGCGAGTATACTGTGCTTGAGTGGAAAGAGTAAGCAGCTGAACTCTTATAAGGTTAAATGCCTTGTAACTGATTAGAATTTTAAGTACCTCTGCTCCTTGAATTTGAGTTGAGAGTAACTTTAAATGAAGTCCTGTCAAGCCACATCTTTGTTCTTTGGTTAGATCTATGGGATTTGTACAGGTATGAAATCCATGACCTAATTAACCCCAGTTTTTCATAGGTTCAGCGTACCTCAACAGCAAACTTCTTCAAGACCACAGAATCATTTATTATGATGTCATTTTATTGTTAAATATGAATTTCAGTATGAACACATTTCTTCAGCACTAGTTTGAACTAAGTGCTACAGTGTTTCGCAGAGTTATCTCCCTTGAATACATCCAGCTGATAAGGCAGTGAAGAAGTACATACAAAGATGCCTTCAGTTAATATAATGTTCATCCACCCTCCTTGAGGATTAAAATTCCTACATTCCACCTTCACATTTTTCATGTATTTGATTTGGCATTAGATGTTGTGTATATATATATGTATTACCTTTGTAGATGTTGTATATATATATATATGTATTACCTTTGTAGATGTTGTATATATATATGTATTAACTTTGTAGATGTTGTATATATATATGTATTAACTTTATAGATGTTGTATATATATATGTATTACCTTTGTAGACCGGGAGGCATTCCTGCCAAGAACAGTAAAGGGGAGCGCATCATGCTGTACTTGGGAATTATTGATATACTGCAGAGCTACCGACTGAAGAAAAAAATTGAGCACACCATGAAGTCTATCGTTATTGATGCAGTGAGTCATTCATCATGCAGTGAAATTTCTGTTTATAGATGAGTTAAGTCTATTGGGTTATTTTTGTACTGAAGGGGCAAGTGCATTGGTATTCATATGGAAAATCTGTTGTTTATTATTAGGGTAAGTATGGATGTTGACAGGATAAATTTATTGTTATTATCGGGTCTATTGGTGTTGATGGGGTAGGTCCTGTGGTATAGATGAGATGAGCCTATTGCTATCATTGGGATAATTCTCTTGGTGTTGATGTGGTGAGTTGAAAGGGTTTTAAATTACCTCATGTCTGTAAGTCCAAGAATAATATAAAACATGTCAAACTAGTAAACTTTTTATTAGCACTAATCTCTACGGACTTTTGAAAATACAGATGTATAACATTTTAGTAGATTTTTTCAAGTGTCTTAGATGTTTGAACTTTTGGTTGAATACCTTTGGTTAAGCTTTTGTGTGACAATGACTCGCTTGACCTTCCAAACATGTAAAGGTTTACAAAATGGGTTGTTTGAGTGAATGTGAAATACTACTGTACAAAAACGATTCTCTATTGTCATGTAACACGATAGTGGACGGACTAGGGGAATGTTTAACACACTGTTGAACATTGATAGTCACTAGTCTGTATGAACTAGTGCTTGAAAGGGTTAATTTCTAACCCCATTTGATTAGTATAGATGGGATAAGTGTATGTTAATTGATTGGGCAAGTTTATTGTTATTATTGGGGTAAGTGTATTGTTATTATTGGATAAATCTTTTGTTATTATTGGGTAAGTCTATTGTTATTACTGGGTAAGTCTATTGTGTTCAGGGGTTAAAGGACACATCGCATGTTTTTAAACTTTTTAATTTTTTCAGCAAAATTAATTCATTTCATGCCTAAAACTACTTTACATGTGTTTTAAAAGAAACAGTTTGCGTAGTTTTCGAGTTTGATAGCGATGAAATTCAAATCTTGCGATATGCATATTTTCTTCGATATTTTACGCGCCATTATCTGTGACGTCATATGCGACCTCGAGCGAGAAGATTTGAAAACAGTTGTTAGCCATTTCATAAACAGATTAGATTTAATTGACAAACAAACACTTATCACATTAACGGCTTGTAAATAACACTGCATTGGGGTGTTTTGTGCCGTTTAAGGGTGTACTTGCTGTCAGTAGAGATGATTTGGACTGTGTTTTTTTCAATTTTCGAAGGAAGGTATGAGGGACAAGACGTAAATATTTTTTGTCGGCACAACGACTTTGCCATAAAAAACCCAGTAGAATTTGTCCCTGTACTTTTTCAAACAAGCTCTTGGACAAAGACGTATATAAACTGCGAGAAAATGGTTCTATCGAAGCTTCGCACTGTTACATATAGGCCTACCGCATATGCATTCCGTTCTGCTCTCAAATTCAATACACACTCACACCAACTGACCTTCACCTTGTAACAACATATAGGCAGAACTTTGCTAGCAGTGTCTACCAACTGGTAGTTTTAAAAAAGAAATTTAAAGATAAAAGATAATAGAACTTTCAATTATAAATAATAAAATATGATATTTCCCAACTTTGAATTGAATTATAATGCTTTCATTTATTTTTTTTTAAGGAACGCGTACGTGTTTACAACAACAGCACGCCGCGCTCCCACTTCCTAAGTAACAACGTGTAGATAACAAAATATAATGATTAATAAAATTGCTTGAATAAAATAATTTAAAAGTATTGTGATTTTCACAATAAGTTTGATCATTTTTATTATATTTTCCCCCCCGAAATGCACCCGTGACAGTAGACCTAGTTGTCAATGCTACATAATCGTATTATAATTTAGGCCTATCTAACTTCTCCAAAAATAAATTTTATAATAATTGCACTGTTTATTTTAGAAAAGCAACAGCGCTAATTACAGTTGTTTACAGAAATGGCATTACCAAATAGTGTTTAGACAGTGATCCCATGTAAACATTATTTACTCGCAAATTTATGCAGATTTCATACTCGCTTTCCTCGCTACATTTGGGTCGCTATTTGTATGCACTGGTGGCTAAAAGATATAAGACTCGGGAAATTTGTCAACATCGAAATAAATGTTATCCATGGTAAATAAATTAGGCCCCTAAAACCCGAGTTTTTAAAAATATCTAACACTACTATTACAACAAGTTGATCGACGAAGGTCGCATATGACGTCACTGTACCACGTGACTACCTATCTAATTAACTAGGCTTTTTGAAATCGGGGCTTAGATTTAAGTCCGTATTGTGGCAAATTATCGCAATACTTCAGTGAACGAACTATTACAATTAATTTCTATAAGCATAAGAAAGACAAAATGCATATGATTCTGTATACTTTGAAAACACGAGATGTGTCCTTTAAGGTGGTAAGTTGATTGGTATAAATGGAGTAAATCTGATTATGTCAATGAGTGATTCAGTCTTTATTTGTATTCATGGGTGAATCTATTATTACTATTGAGGTAAGTCTCTTGATATTGAAGTCTTGTCAGTATTTATGAGGTAAATTTATTCATGAGATGGGGGTAAGTGTTTTGGTGTTGCTTGGCAAGTCTATCGGGTTTTGATGGAATAAGTCTTTTTGTACAGTCCCTGAAACGTTCTACTTTCACATTTTCCCATTCGCTCATTGTGCGTTCTTCTTGCATTCACCATTCACTCTCCGTTCAGAAGTCTGTGTTCATTGTTCAAATGAAATTCCCCAATTAGATTTTTTTTATTTTTCAACACAGAAACTTTGTAAAGGCCCTATTTTGTGCAATGTAAAACAAAATTGTACCCCACAGATCGGAGGATTTTACAGTTTGTCTTTCTCAATGTACACTGTGTGTTGTTGAAACTTTGGAGTTTTTTTTTTCTACAGGACAGTATATCAGTGCACCGGCCTAGCTATTATTCCCATAGATTCCAAGACTTTATGTCATCCAAAGTGTTCCGGAAAATTCCTACTCGTAAGTACAAGACGATATCAATCACTTTTGATGATTTGGGTGTTCAATAAAAATTTCAAGATAGGAACGCTTTTATAATCAGGCAAAAATTGGTGTTGAAGCAATTCTTATATTTGATCTTGTTTTTCAGTTTTTTTGTAAAACGTGTCCACATTATGCATGATTTGATTGACCCTTTGAGATTAGTGATGTAGTGTAATGAGGAATGTAATTATGAAATTAGGTTTAGAGTTTTCATTAACGGAACATTCTTTATGAACTTACAAAGCCTTTATGTTGTAGAGCACCTAATGTAGTTAATGATTAGATTATTACATCACACTAGCATCTAGTAATTGTTGATGGTACGACTTAGAGCACATTTAAAGATATTTAATGCACCTTCACAGATTCTTCATTTTGTTTCTGCTATGGTGGTATGTTGCTGGTAGCTTATAGGGCTTGTCATAATTCAGTTTTATCAAAGCATATCTTATTTCATGTGTGTGCACTGAGGCATGTATGAAATCCAATAATAAGGAGAAACTGATAGTCCTTTCCCAATTAATGCTTTTATAAACTTGATATTGATATGGTAGGTAGGAACTTCTTTTGATGTAAGCTGTAGAGATACACATTTCCATACAGTCCATGTAAATATCAAGGAAATAGGGTGCAAACTGTGTATTAAATTTTGACATAATTATGTTTCTTTTTTATGAATTTGTGTTCTTTAAAAAAGATTTGAATCAGTGTACAGTCTTTGAGCAGCACAGTTTACAATTTTCAAACAGTTACTTCCCTTTAGCTGGCCATGCGTAATGGTGAACGGCGAACCGATTGGATTACAGTCTTCGCGCAAGTTTAGTGCTATGTATAGCTTGCAAGTTTTTTGAAATGACAATGAAATTGATAGACTAAATATCAAATTTTACACATCTTAGAAAAGGAATATTATGAAAATTAACATGGTCAGAATTATCAAATTACATGTTCCTAAGCCATTTGCAGAGGATCATGACTAAGTCATGGGGATCTAGACTAAAGACAATTTATCTAAGGGGGAGAGAGTGGGTATGACCCAAGTTTGTCTCTGAAAAGGGATTACAAACCCCAGAATGACAAGGGATCAAAAGTGAAGATAATTCTCATAAACCGTTTTAAGAATACAAAATTCAGAGGACAAATACAGGCCCCTGGATATACCAGAGGTGTTTAAAATTGCTTGAAAAAGAAAACCCTAAGGCTTTGATACACTGTATCATGTGTATGATTATAATCAAACATGTACACAGATCAGACAAATTTATTTTAAAATGACAATCTGAATAAAAATTTAATTTGATTCCAGATCTTAAAGCAATTTCAATGATCTATTGATGAAGAGGTTGGGAATTATCTAAATAAAGGCATGACAGATATATACTGGTTAAATGTTGGACCGTGTTTAGCAATTTCGTTCTGACTCTTTTTTTCTTCCTTTGTGCTTCCTTTCAGTGGAACCGCCCACTTTTAGGGCTGCGCAACGCTTCCGCAAAATTGTTGCTCTAGGTAATGACATGTTCTAGTCCAGTACTGTGCAGTGTGTTTTGTATGCTGGTATACAAACTCTGTGGTTAATTTGTATAGTGTTGCAGTGTTTGTACTTTCTGTTCTACTCAATCTGTGAGCTGGACAAAATTTTTACTCTAGGAATTTGTGGAAAATATTCCCTGAAACATACTGTAGTTTCATTTAATTTTTTCTATTTAAAAATTAATCTTGTCCCTTTGTTAAAAAAAAAAAAAATATGAATAGAATAAAATTATAAATATTTCCAATGAATTTTCTTCTATTTTTTTTTTTTTTCAATTTGAAGTTATAAAATGTAACTATTCTTTTGTTTTTTCTTCCTCTGAAATGTCTTTGATTTGTGCTTTTATCATTGTTACCTCTACCAGAGTCATGCCTGGGAATACTTTTATTCATTCAGGTAATCATGGGTGTAGGGGTATTTAACCCAGGTGAAACTCCATACAGTGTCACCCTGAAGCTGCAGACTGCATTTTATATGAAATACAACTCGGAGTAAATCCTTGTACACCCCTGAATTGACCTGAATAATGCATTTATTTCATATGTAACACAATGATATTAATGCGTGATTATTTAGTAATTAAAATTTGGAAATGCATGACATTTCAAATGTATTACAACAGTACAAGTTGATTGTAAATAATGTAGCATCAGTACATTGAATTGTGATGAATACGTTCTTAGGAAGAAGAGTTATTGTTGTTTTCTTTGTGTGTAGTGCACCCCAAGGTAACTTTCTTTACCTCCATCTTTAACAGGATGTACAGATTTCTTAACCAATCAGAACTCATTTTACAAGCCACATAGGAAATAAACTTTACACAAATGACACAAAGTTGCATTGTAGAAGCAGTTCAAATGTCTGCCTTCTTTTTTTGTATCTTCTTTTTTGTGAATTTTTGTTTTTTTCAAATTTCTCAAAAAGATAGGGTTTTTATTTTCATCTGCAGATGTCAGAAAATATCAGAAGAAAATGGTAATAAAATGATAGGAAGACAATAATTTTAATGGGGTAGGTGAATGGGTCTCTTTATGGTACATTGGTTCTTTTCCCTGGGACAGACAAAAAAAGTATTGAAATGATAAATGAAATTACAGTATGACATATACCTGTTTATTTTGGTTAAAGGCTTATTTTTAAAGGGAAGGTATTAATGACTTAGTGCCTGGTGAGGTGTATTATTTACCTCCCTATTATTTGTCAACAAATTTCTGAAACTCTTGCATATTATCCACAAGGTTTTAACACAAGTGTTGTGCTTACATTTTCAGTTTTTTATTATTATTTTTTTTAATTTTTGGTTTTTTGGGTGGGAGACATTACGGGTCAGTTTTGTACTGCACATTAGATAGAAGAATAACACAGAAATTTCATGGGTAATCTCTATAATCAAATAACGTGAACTGTGAAGGGGTTCAATATGCACAGGGAGAGTTAAACAGTTGCTGTGATTTATTTGATAGACCTTTTGTTAAATTCCTTATATCTATTAGCTCACCGCAAAAATCAAAGCCTATGGCTTAGCAACTGACCCCTTAAAAGACTTAGATCCACCACAGATCTTACCAGAAATATGATCACATGAATGTCACCAGGCACACATTTGTTAAAAATTTCAAGAGAGTCCAATACACTCACATTTAGTGCTCCTAACACATAGACACACAAAGCACAGCCTCAGTGTTGGAGTTTATGACATGAACATAGACACACAAAGCCTCAGTGTTGGAGTTTATGACATGAACATTGACACAAAAGCCTCTGTGTTGGAGTTTATGACATGAACATAGACACACAAAGCCTCCGTGTGGGAGTTTATGACATGGATATCATTGACACACAAAGGGATACTAGCAAATCTGAAAAGAAAATATGATCAGTGTTAATTTATAGCTGATGTCTCTTAGTCTTTATATGTTTAGATATCATTATAAAGATTTTTTTTGTGATGTTCTTTTAAGATCTGCGCCAGAAACTGGGTATGGTTAAAAATCTTCTTTATGGTCATTATTAAATTCAGCATTTTTTTCCATTAAATGTACATCATACAACATGTAAATGCACTACTTGCACGACAGTCTACTCGAGAGATTTCTACTCAGAATTTTTTTTTAGTCTCACTATGGATTTTGTACAGAGTAAATTCAACTAAAATTTCTTCTGCTTGGTTCATTCCCAGACTTGATATGAATAGCAAGCATGTTTGGATTTACATATTTACACTTAATTTTCTACTTGCTTATTTGAAAAACAAATCTGAATAAGTTGAATGTAGTAAGTTTAGGAAATTTGTTTTTATTGCATATTATATTAAAAGTATATCAGTCATGGTGAATATTAAGATTGAAGTAAGAGACTGAACCATTGAAATAAAAACGCATCACTGTGTTCAGTTGTTGGCTTATCCAGCCTGAAAATGTGTGAGGTTTTCTAATCAGAATTGGTCTGTCTTCTTTCATGACATGGGGTCTTGTATTTGAAGGTCAGGGTTTTAAGACCCGATTTGAACAGCTGTGGACTTTAACCTTCGAAATCAAAGTCTGATGGGAAGGACTTTTAATTTTAGGGTGTGGTCTGAAGGAAAATGGATTTTAAGTCTGGTGTGAAGGGAATTGGACATTAATTTGGGATTTGTCAAGAGGACATTTTCTGATGCATGTGGTATAATGAAGGAATGGTCTTCTGATTCAGATTTGTAAGTCTGATCAACAGAAATTTGAACTTGTGGCCTCTCCATGAAGGTCAAATGCTTTAGACTACCTGTAAGCAAGCTTGGGCAAAAGTGGATAAGATGTGTCTGTGAAAATTTCCCACTTGGAAACGGATGTGATATCTGAGTTTGCAGTTGGAAGATTGTTCAGATGATAGTTCTTTTCATCAAATAATTGATGAAGAACACTTCGAGTACCATCAAGGTCATTACATAGTACAGAGCCATAATGATGATTGTATATTGTTTAATGTCCCACTCAAGAATTCACTCATATGTTTTATCACCATTGCCGGTGAAGGGCTGTAAAATTTGGTCCTATGCTCAACGCTTTTGACCATTGAGCAGGGAGGGATCTTTATCGTGCTGTGGCACAGGGCCTCAGGTTTTGCAGTCTCAAAGGACTGCCCCATTTAGTCGCCTCCTACGACAAGCAAGGGGGACGGAGGACCTATTCTAATCCGGATCCCCCGTGGGAAAATATAATAGAATGTAGTTACAGTATGACGAGTCCAGAGTTTATGACTTTATTACATTCATTAAGAACACAGAGATTCAGGTGAGAGCTGTGTATCTGAACTGAAAGTTTTCTCCATTTTATATGTTATGTAATGCACTGTCCTGCATCATTGGAAGCACTATCTATTTTAGTCTCATAGACCATTATCATAATACATAACAATAATAATTTTATCTGTGTTATGTAAATGTTATAGTATCATTACAATTTTTAAGGTATTCAGTGTATAACGAGATTCACAATTTTAAATGATTTATACCAAGACAAATCTTATTTTTAAATAACGACAAAAGTAAGATCAAATTTACGTGATTAGAAGCCAAGTTTTTTTTACACTTGAAACTTGGAAGAGTTATCAACCCTTGATAGAAATTAGAAAAAATTCATTTTATGAAAATATCTGTGGTAAACGATAAATTTTATTTCATATAGTGAGAAAGTTTATGTAACTTTTTACAGAGGGATTTGTATGAAAATACAATAATTTCTTTTCAAATTATTTTAATAAAAAATGCTCTTTACATAGACTTCAATGTAAAATTCAAGGTGAAGTAAATAAGGCCATAATTTCTTTATAAATTGCTATCAATGGTGGATTATTTTTTTATTTGACAAACTTTTTAAAACGATTCCAATATTACAAAGCTCACACCATCCAATGATTAGAGTGATATGAAATATGATTGTTATACATTGAATATCTTAAAATCCAAGTGTGCTGCAGAAACAGAAGAAATATACTCCATATTGATATTGTCAGCCAATGAAAGATAATAGGAAAGTTACAAAAATGTATGTTTAATAGCAAAGACATTGTAACATGTGCATTGGATAAACAAGGTATAAGGATTGCACAAGTCATTTTCAATTGTCTAATGTAAGTTTCATGACAGCAGTATAATTTGTCAGGCAAAGTTTCAGTTTGAAATTAAATCTGGTTGATATATTTTACAAAATATCTGATATAAACAAAAATTGTTATAATATGCATGTTCTAAATCTGAAACTTTGATGTGTTAAATTATATAGAAAAATATTTCAAAATTTAATGCCAGCTTGTAATTTGCTTTCTCCAATTTCAACACTTGTTCTCACCATTGCATTGCATGAACTATTACCTCCTGTGTTCAAAATTTACTCATGTCATGAATTTCCCATGCATTGTGTTTGTTTGATTATGGTAGTATTTGTGAGCTCCATGGAAAGCACTCGCAAAACTGATTGGTTCCTTTAGCAGAAAAGAAAGCATACAGCAGGGTCCTTATACAGTTTTATGTTCCGGAATTAGAAGATATGTAAATTGTATAACTGCCACACCCACTTTTCTGCGTTTCAAATGTATCGATTCCATCTAGTAGTTGTTGCAGACAAAATATAAAATCTTTTAAACACATCAAATAAATATGAGAAGAATTCATCCTTATTAGGGAAGTTGATTGTGCTATATTCTGTATTGATAATGATAAGAAAAGCAGGTACAGTTTCTACAGTCATCTGGCCCAAAAATGGATGATTTCAGTAGGATGGAGTCCCAAAATTGGTCATTCAAATAAGGAATGTATAAGCAAATTCAAACTATGTTTGATTTGTGAGTTTGATAAAATAAAAATTGCTTTGTAGATATGACGGGAGCGTGAAATTGGCATAAAATTGCAAAAATACTAAAATCAATGGGAAACAAATCTCAATTCTCAATTTTTTTTTAAAAAAGGTACGAAAAAGTGTTATTCATGATGTAATGATGCTATCAAATAAGCAACAACTTTGATTTAAGTTGAGATGGTATACATGTACTTAGCATATATTTAACTTAAAACACAGATTAAGATTTGTTCAAGACACTTTTAAAACAAATTCTTTGGGCCTTTTTATGAACACAACTGTACCTTATTCTTTATATAGTGCCTTATATAAAACAAATTACTCTGAGGCACTTTACAAGAGTAAGAAGGGGAATAGAATTTAAAACACAAATAAAATTTAATTGTAAGGAGCCAATGTGTTGAATGGAATTCTCTGATGGGCTTCAGGTTGTATTAATGGCTCTACTTTGCTTTTCCACAGATCTTATTTCACAAATGCATCTTGTCTGTCTCCTTGAAGCCACACAATCAGCAAGCATTGATGTTGAAATTAAACAAGATTAACACCATAGTGTATGTACGTGGTCATTCATTTTGATTTTTTTTTTCAATCTGATAAGATTTTTTTTCCTCCTCCCAGCCCTTAGGCACTCTCCCTCCAAACGCAAGCCTACTACAAGCAAGAGACTGAACACAACCTCGGAGTCAGAACCCCTGTCAGAGTCTCAGAGGTCAGAGATAAGGTCACAGAGAACGGGAGCTGTCAGCTCCTCTGATGATGAACTTCTCCCAACAGGTAAGTTGTTCTTGCTGAAAAACTTAAAAGACTAGATTTCATGTTATAGTTGATATTTGTGTTAATTTGTAAAGAGTCTCTTGTGAAATTAAAAATGTTGCTTTTAATCCAGGCTCTATGACCATAAACTGAGAATATGCTTGAGCCTAATTTCCAAATTTATAAGTCAATGAAATTATATTTTAGATTTAATTCAAAATGTCAATAAAGTATTCGTGTGACTTAACGAACTGTGGGTATGTGTACAAAATCTTATTTTTAGCTTAAGTCTGTATTCAGGTTATGGTCACGGTGCCAGACTGAATTTTTAGATGGGGTTTGTTTTTATAACAAATGAAATGTCAATCTAACGTAACAGATCAACCTCATCCTTTATTATTATAAATAAATGCAAATTGAAACATTGATAGACTAGTTCAATCTTGTGCAAACTATGTAGGTTTTTACCATAATTATCCTATCATCATGGCTATGCTATAAATGTCCTCACATTTCTTTTGAAGGAACAAAGGGAGGCAGGCCAGATCTTCTTCCACAAAATTCAACACCACCACCAACATTTGCAGAGGCTATTGCCTCAAATTCAGATATTTCTTCACAAGGTCGCGAGACACCAGTGTCGAGGTTAGTGAGATTATCAGATATTTCTTCACAAGGTCGTGAGATACCAGTGTAGAGGTTAGTGAGATTATTAGATATTTCTTCACAAGGCCGTGAGACACCAGTGTTAAGGTTAACGAGATTATCAGATATTTCTTCACAAGGTCGTGAGATACCAGTGTCGAGTTTAACGAGATTATCAGATATTTCTTCACAAGGTCGTGAGACACCAGTGTTGAGGTTAGTGAGATTATCAGATATTTCTTCACAAGGTCGTGAGGCACCAGTGTCGAGGTTAGTGAGATTACTGATTCCACCACCACTAGATCTCACTTGAATGTTATTGATACTAAATTGAAACTAAATAGGTATTAAGAAGAAACCCTTTACCATTATAAATTTCACGTTCAAAGGGTAGAGGTTTTGTTTCTGGAATGGGGCCAAAATTATCATTGTAATAATGACAGACTTAATCTTTAATTTTGTTGATACTGTATAAGAACTAAATGCTTATTTAGGAGAAGCATAAAGGGATGTCAATTTCATAAACCTGGGTTCCGACTCTTGGCCGGGTCCAAAATAGTTATATAGTTTTAAAATAAGGTAAAGTCTTCCATCAGTATGGATATTCTTGGGGGCATTTGTGTATTAAGAACACATCTTGTTTTATGTTGCTACTGAATTTAACTTAGATACAGTGTGTGCAGAACAGGAAAATTATTATAGAATAATTGAACTTGCATTTATATTGCATAGATAATGAAAATATTGTTAACAGTAATTCTTAACTTTTATATTGAATTCTAATGCTTTTAAAATTAAAAAAAAAAAATGAACTTGTAACATCAAGTATGGTAACCGTATCACGCTCTGCTCCTACTTTCTAATGATGTGTGGATCACAATTTAAAAAAGAGAAGAGAAATTCAAATTGCTTTATTAAAATAAAGTATTGAGATTTCCACTTTAGATTTGTTTACTTTTATTTATTTATAATTTTATTTTTTTAAATGCACCCGTGACCGTAGGCCTAGTTGTCAATGATGCAACATGTTTATGATCTGTCTAATCCAGAAATAAAAGATAATTGCCCAGTTGATTATAAAAACAATGCTAATTACACTCCGATGTTTAAAGGAGCAAGTTAACCTAATTTACCAAATAGTGTTTAAAACAGTGATCCATGTAAATATCTACTTCATTATCGCCGTTTTCTTCCTCACTTTCCTCACTACATTCACGGGTACAGGTAATTACATCGCTGTTTGTATGCAGTAGAAGCTAAAACATATATATAAGGTTTGAATGTTAAGACTCAGGAAATTTGTCAATTGTTACATCAAAGTAATTGCTGTCCATGATGAATAAAAGTTGAGTTTTTAAAGATATCTGTGTCTACTTTCACAATCGGCTGATTGGAGAAGATTGCATGTAATGTTGCTGTACCATGTGACTACCTAACTAATTAACAAGATTTTTTTGCAATCAGGGCCTAAATTTAACTCTGTATTGTGACTAATTACCGTAATATTTTGGCTAAGTATATTAATTATAGACAAATTGCATAATATGATATTTAAGGAATCAAATTGAAAATATTCAAATTTTAATGAGACCATCGTTACAGTATCTTAATTCATATTCAATCATGAAGCTGCTGTTTTGTCTCGCCCCCATAAATTAGTGAACAATTGCAATCTTCAGCTCTGCAGGTAAAGTCCTTTTCATCAAAATTCACAGATGAATTAAATATCAAATTTGTTAACTATATATTTTCAGTCGGACACCTGGAACTTTAGGATCCACATTCCAGACAAGTGACTCCAGTTACCCAGTCTCTCCTAAAATGTCGAGTCTTCGAGGATCCCCACCCCTGAGCATTTCAGAATCCACCCCGACACACACAGAATACACAGAGGGAACTCCCAGTTACACCCCTTCCTCGCCCAGCTGCTACAGTGATATCGGTTAGAAATTCTTAACTACCCCGAAAGTCTTTAGATTGATGATATGAAATATATGACTTTAAAAAGAGGAGATGCTTTGATGATTGTTTTCTGTGTTGTGAGAGATTTTTGGAATGGATTTGTGTATTGGAATTTTAATTGGTGGTCAATGGAGATAGGAGTTGCATTGTCTCACACAGATTTAGAATAGTCATTTATTGAAAAACATCTTCTAGATTAAGTGTAAAAATTGCTGATAAGGAATATCATGGATATGTTTATGTCCTCATCAGAAAGTGATTGTTTTGATATAAACAACATGGAATAATCAAAACATCCTTGTGCATAAAGTTAACCGAAGAATTAATTCATAGTGACTGTAATGATATTTTATTAGGTTACAACACTACAATATGATACTTAAAATAATGGCTTAAATTGGTTTTTCTGTCAATCAGAACCTGCATTTCAAGCGGAATTAGACAAAGAACATGTTCCCTCAGTAACTGGGCCTTTCTCAGCTGGATTCTCCATATCAAATGTCTCCAATTCAAGTCAGAACTCTGATAGTGCTATGCTAACTAAAACAGTGATCACAATCTCAGACATTCCTGATGGTGACAAACGTTCTATTGATCATGACCACAGCAAGCTTATAAGTGAACAAGACAAGAAACATTCAGGTGAACAAGATCAAGCATCCCCTGCACCTGACATTCCAATGACTTCCACAAATAAAGAGGAGGATTCAGGTTCAACATTGGTGGATAAGGCAGACGAATCTTCAGAGGAAGCCAGTACTGTGGAAATGGTAAGCACTTATTACACTGCACAGAAACGTTGACCGTGTTGTGCTTTAGTCTTGAATGTTGGAATTTTTGTGGTGCAATTGTGTGAGAACCTTAACTCTTTAGTCTCTCTGTGAAAGTTGCGAGTGCTGTTGGTTTTTTTTCCCGTTGAGTTGTTGATATTCAAAACAGCATCTAGTAATCTATATAAAAATAATTATTTAATCATTTAATATATAATATATATATATATATATTCAAGCAGAGCATACTCTCAGAGCATATGTTCATATTATCTTGTAATCTTTTTGTAATCAATATTACATATATATTTATTTAAAGATTTGAAGACTAAAATGATAAAGTGATATTCAATAATTACAGTTCTAAGTTAGTACATGTTAATATTCCACAGTCTGAAAAAGTTCCACTCGAGGTAAAAATTTACTAGGTTAATTTGTAGTCGCTGTACAGGTATACCCTTTATGAATTTGTCTTGAAGTATGGCTAGCATTTTTGATAATCCACTATGGAGACTGATGAGATGGACATCTAGCACTTGAAATGATGATAGAGAAAGCTTGAAGTTACATACTTTCCTTTACAATAACTGATATTTATTAGACGCCTAAAGAATCAACTCTTTCTTGACTTGTGATTTTTTCTTTTAAATTTTGGTTTGTTTTGTTTTGTATTGAAGATGAGACAGCATGAAAAAGTAATATTCCTATGTTAAATTAATTAACCGGCTGTATATGACATTATGATATGCTGTTAAACAGGACATATAATCCCATTTCGTCTTTAAATCTAAGATGATGCAGCACATGACACATTTGTTTTTAAATATCCTGTCCAACTGGATAAGGAATCAGAATAGTAAAATATTAGCGATGAATAGATTCCTGTTTTCAGTATATTGCTTGCTATTTAATATTGTCTGAGACTTGCTTTACTATTGTGAAATCATATGTACAGTAAAACACAGTTATTAAGGACATGCTTATAAGGAATGACTTCTGTACACAGAGAGGTTTTTGGTCCCCCACGTAACTGAAAATTAAAATTAAAATTTATTGGATATTATAGTAAATGGCTGAATAGGATGTCCCTGGTATGTGTTCTGTGTTTTACTGTACATGTATTAGGTCTAATTTTCATGGTTTTTCACCGGCGGGGGAAAAGGGGGGGGGGGGGGGGGGTTGGAGTTACAGCAAAATTGCCTTATTCAACATGCAAAATTTTGTATTAGAATAAACAGCATTTTGGAGAATACTATATCTATCTATCTGTATATATATATATATATATATATATATATATATATAAAAGAGAGATCATTTGAAAAATGAAGTCTGGGGTCAGAATTGACATCTAATCATTCAGCAGTTAAGGTTTACATTAGTTGCCAAGTTATTGAAATGGAATGGATATTATGATTTTGAAATTGGAATAACCATGAAAATTGATCTACTGTGAAATATAATGATTTGACAGTCGTTGTCACTTTCTATGTTCTGTCTGCTCTGTCTCTGTTGTAGTCTGGTGTTTCTGGGATTGCTTTGCATGACATGGTGAAGGCTACTAACAAAACTAATTTCTTGCATCATAGACTAGAGTCTAAATTTGTGTATCAGATGAAACCTACTAACTTCAACAGTAACACTGAAATTTATGCACACAATAGTACTGAAAACAACACAAAAGTCAGAGGAGAGTTCATCCTTCAGCAAAGCATAGCTGAGAAGGGAGATAATTCACCGTCAACCACAGAGCAGAGTTATGATACAGATAATGAAGAGGAAGGGGAATTACCCATTTTTAGAAATAATGCTGATTCATCCCTTATTGAGGATCCGGAGTCGTACTCTCGAACTCAGATGAGAAAGAGATTAGAAATACTGCGGCACAGTCAAGATTCTCCACAAAACCCTTCTGAAAATATCAGAGCTTCTGCCCCACCAATGTCAATTCACTATTACAAACCAGTGGCCCTGAGAAGGTTCACTTACCTACCGGGAAATGAATTAGAGTACAGCCTAACAAAGGGGAGTTCCAAAGAAAGGGAGACAACTCATTTATAGATGGCTTGGTAGAAAATATGATGTTCCCCCTTTTATAAACTGTACATATATATGTGTTTAATTATAGCGATTTCCAGAATTAAGTGATCACCAGTGGTGTAGTAACTGATGTTGGTATAGGAACTGATATTGTTCAGCCAATTCAAATCTTCTTCCTCCCTCAGTTTATACTTGTATTGTAGTCTAGTTCTCTACGTCTCTCTGTTGTCTGGGAATTTTTTTTTTTTTTTTTTTAAAATTTAGTCTTGTTTGTCAATTTTTCTGATGCATACTAAGATTGATCCTTAGAATTTATCACTTGATAAGTGAAAACGATTTCAGTGTCTTTTATTAGCAAGTTTGGTATTGAAAAATAAGAAATGTTCATCCATTCAAATTTCTTTTTTACGACTGACAAGATATTGTTACTTGTTATAAGCCTGTAGAACGCTGTTGCATGGTTTACGTCATGCTCAAACACCGAAGTAGGACTTGAATGGTAAATTTGCATAAAATAGTGGCTAAGTTGATCTATTTTAAAAATATATACATGTATGCTTACTATAACCACTTCTGAGTGGTCTTTTATAGAAGGAATTTTTTTTCCAATTCACCAATCACTACAGTGTAGCTGATCACGTTTGATTTCACGTTTACAAATAAACGATTGTCAATGAAAGTGCACATTTTGGTTTAGTGTAGATGTGGACTGTTGGTATCACAGTTTGTATTCTTTTTCTTTCTGTTTTCAGAAATAGATGGCCATTGAAAAAGGGTACTGTGTAACATAAATGCACATCTTTCAAGTCCGTTGCTCATCTTAGGAAGTCAAAAGACAGGCAAACTAGCATTATATAATCACCAATGATTGTGAAGAGAAGGAAAATGAGTTTCTAGATTGGAAACTTCAAATCAGTGAAATACTGTCTTCATCCCGTAACTCTTATTTCAATTTCTCCCATATGTACTTCTTCTACCTTACGTAACCGGTTTTTTTTTTTAAATTTAGATTACGAATACTGGTACTCTGGTCGATCTTACTATTAAAGGGGGTGGGGGGAGCGTGATTTATCAAAAGTTATTAAAATTTGTTTTCCCATTTTGTAAAAATTTAAAGACAGTCACCATTATTTCAAAATTTAAAAGAAATGTACTAGCTTTATTTCTTTCTTATTAAAAAAAAAAAGATTCTGATCTTGATGGCAATTGAGAGGATGAATATGGTATCAACGGAATTTCTCATGAATTTTTCCCAGTACTATCACGTGATTATTTTGTTGGTTTGCCTCAGTCTTTTTAGGAATGAGATACATAGTAACACTTGGTGTTCACCCTATACTTTCATGTTGTTTTATTGTTGTAAAAAAAAGTATCCTTGAATTAAAAAAAAGAAATATTCATTCAGAAATGACTTCCCATAAGATAGAAGTTTACATGTAAGATATTACTTTCAAATAGGAAATGTCAGCAATTAACAAAAAAAATATAAAGAATTACTTGTTGCCCTTGTTTAATTTTCATTGTATTCATTGTTCTATGAATATTTCTTGAAATTTGAGAGAAAACAGAATGTGAAAATTTGGAAACCCACAACAGATAACAGCCAATAACCCTATTTCCTTATGTCAGAAATGTTTGAGAATAAAATATTCCACTTATTATAAATTAATTAATTAGTGTAAATGTTTGGTATCTACATATCATTAGGATGTTTTTAATGTTATGGTGCAAAAAAGAAGGATGTAAATTTTTTTCTTTTTCTTAGTGTAGAATGAAAGATGTGAAAAGTAATTTCATTTCAAATTTTGTATGATTATTGGGAAATTATGTCCATGGTTGGGGAAAGTGTTGACTATCACGATCGTGTTCTCTTTCATTTTTTGGAGAACATTTTGAAAAATAACGCTTCTAAAACTGAAGTTGTGAATGAGGTTGACAAATATTTTCTATCACATAAGAATGACTCCACTCATATATCATTGATACTCAATCAATCAATCATTGATATTAGGACCACATTTAGCGCTGACATTACAGTAGACGAATACACATGTTACTTGGTATTTTCATCCCGTGCATGTGACGTTTTTTGGTGGCGGTTTCTCGTGTACTTGACCCATTGTAATACATGTATACCAGTTCAGAATTTCATGGAATACTATGTTTCTGTTGTATTGAATACGAGTAGATGAAGTTGCAAATTGCTATTCACATCATCCGAATTCGTTCTCTATAGCTTATTACATGTACCTCGCGATTATACAGAGCTGTTAATGATTTAATTTATCTTGTATACAGATTCGTCTTACTATTAGAAATTATGAATATTAAGATGCAGAAATTGATTAAAGGATTTATTTAAATGCGACACACTTATCGATATTGGTAGTCTTCCTTCAGGATCACGTGATGAACAAAAGATAGGTTAACATTTCAACCCCAACCCCCAAACTGATAGTAGTTGCCATGATCCCTTTATATGGGTGATCAAGGATTACACTAGATATGATGATTATCGAAGATGACCGATATCGAGAGTTGGAATTTCGTTTCAAAATTAAGTAGATTTTGTGCAAGAATTTGTACGTAACTCCAGTGTTATTTTCAATTTGACTAAAATGACGTGGAATAGGACTTGTGACGTCATAAATATGATGCTTTATTGCCATTTTCAGTATTTTGACTCCAAATGGCTATGTATTCACTTTTTTTTTTTACAGAAAACATTGAACATAGGTGTGGGGATATTTTATATTTATGCCCAAGATTTATATTTCCAGTATAAATAATTGATGGAGAAAAATGTTTGTCCAAAGCAGCACTTAATGTAATGTTCACAAAATATTGTATTTTTAAAATAAATTTAGTCATTCTGTCATGTTTGATGCTATGTACCCCCAAAGGACTGTAAATATGAAAGACAATTATGTGAAGAAAACAAAAGAAGATTTAGCTTTTTCATACCTTTGAGTTTTAGGGGTCCCAAGAAATTTTTACCTGTAACCTGTATAGTTATTTTAGATTACTAGCAGGGAAAAACAGTTAATCATATACTATAGTGTGATATGTGCATTAACCTCCACGCGTTAGTTTAGGTCTGATTGTGGATGGCAATTTGCATAACATTTTTTTAAATATACATTTGTTAAGATATGCAGTGGATGTTGTCTTAGTCAAATCTGTTTTCTGAGATGTAACTATGTCTAGTGAATCTTTCGGTCACTCAACATAATTTCTTTCATAATATTGTTTAATAATGCGTAATTATATCTATTGAGAATCCAGTATCACAAATTATTGACTTCATTTGATTGAAAATTCCCTCTTTATTATCTGGAGTTTTTGTTATCAGAAGATAAGGGAGGTCTTTATAAGATGTTTGATTTTTAATTCAGTATGTTTCACACTTTTTTGTAACCAATGAAATTCTTGTTTGACCTTCTTATCTGTTTTTTTTCCAGACACACCTCTGAGGAATATTGGACGATAGACGTGTCAAAACAATAATTTAGGGCAATAGTACCCCCAGTCTCTACCAATACGAAGCCGGCATACATGTCATTGCTTGGAGAAGATGAGCAAGGACAACCCTGCAAGTTATGGCCCTATAGAGAGGGCATGTAATTATTTTATCACCTGACTCGTGAATGTCATATGTTTGTCCAATTTCAAAGTACATGAATGATATTAGAATTGTGTAAAGTTTACTGGAAAAGAAAACAAATCTCCACGATGCATTTCAGGTTTCTTCAGTAATCACTAGCATCAACAATATAGTTGAGATGATATGTCTCTGTAGGTGAGATGATTTGTCTCTCCTGGTACTGTATATTCTGCAACTTTTCTTACAACGTGTTCAACATGAGACCTTATTATGTTGTGTCCTGGTTGGTAGACAATCGGAATTTCACTGAAAGCTCATGTATTTTTAAGAAATGAAGATACATACATATTCTTAGGGTGACATTTTGCAAAAGGGTCTTAAATTTTGAATTGATCATCGTGTTTTAAATGTTTCGTAATCCATGCATATATGTACTATGTCTTCGTAGTTTGGGGGTTTAAAAGCATTGCATGTATTGGTGAACTGATGTATAAGCTGTTCTGATCAAAGTTTATGTTTACATCTTCAGGACTCGACACAAAATATTTTTTTTAAGTAAAACGGAATCAAAGAATATCTGTTCAAATCGAGAGCAATATCATCATCAAGTGGACGATTTTTTTTGTCCAAACCGCGAAGCTGCAACAAATTGTTATTTCAGTATTCTTGTACTGGATAGTTTTGAGTTGTACAAATTATGACCTCCTTTTTGTGTTCTCGGCTCTTGTTTTGATACAGAGTTACGCGAAGGCTAATTCAAAGATGAACAGGATGATTATTGTAGTTGTGAAATTTTAAAAGCATTTTGTAAATAATTTCAGTTTACAGACGTGTACATTTCAAGTGTTATATTTTCCAGTAGTATATAGGGGGAAAAAAGGAAGAACAAATTTTATAATTGTACAGTTTAATTGTAGATTGTACATTATGAAGATAAAGTATAAACATGCTCATGCTTCATGAAAAATCACAGGGAACATAAATTTTTTTAAGTGTCTGAGGAAACCCAACACCAAGATGCTTCAGAAATTGTTATACTTTTGTACAATGTACATATAATTTGCAGCCTTTTCGTGAAGGATGACTCATTATACACTTGTGTTGAAGATGCAAACATCGTTTATTGTATTATCTACAGAATAGACGCATCAATAGTTCACGTGTAGCTGTGCAACTAGTAAAGTGGAACGTCTCTAATCGGACGCGCACCTGACAATAAATTAACAATGTTTTTGTTCTTGTTCTTATAAATGTATGTCTCTAAAGGAACTTTAACACAAAATGACACAGATTTGGTTCTTGAAGCAGTCTTATTTTTGAAATGTAAAGGTGTAAATTGTACTTTATAGGACAAGTATACATAATTACACAAATTAGAGTTGTGCATGACTGGTGTGCCGTAAATTGCACGTGGCGTGTAGTTTTGAAGTTTCAAATATAATATCTTGGCTATTATTGTTTGAATGCTCTTTGTGAGAATTTTTCATCAGATATTTCATATGTATCGTGTATTTACGTACTATATTTTTTCCATTTTTAATTTCGGACGTTTGAAATCATGTAGTATTAACGTAAGTGACGGTAAAATACACGTCTTTCAAACTGTGTTGCCAAAGAGACAGTGCGGTGTAGCAACGTTTGGCTCCACATGTACATGTGCACTACCTCATTAAGAGATATTATTGTGCGCTATCTGCAGTTCATTCAATGGCTGTTTGCCATAGTGTATTTCATGTCCTTGAGTCATAGAGTAAAGTCATGTTCATCATGCTATTTAATGGGTATCAAGAAGAATATCTGTGAATAAACTCGGAGCAGTAAAAAGAAATGATCGCATGAAAATCGCTCAATAGTTTATATTCATGGTTCTCTGATTCGGATTTTTGTCACAAATTTGTACTAGAATTTTTATGTTTCCCTCGTATGAGAATTTTATATTATAACAGAAGAGTCGATGATATGTTAGGGAATGAAATAGATTTGTTCTTTACCTTTCGGAATCTGTAGCTTAGCTTGTTTGCTTCACGGTTCAATGGCACAAGTACATGTAGGTTAAAAGTTAAAACAGTTAAAAGTAAAAGTCTGCGTTGAGAGATTGTATGTTCATGCATTGCAGATGTCTTTCATAAGCGTTGAATTCTATGTATTTCCAGCTCTTGGATAATGCTATACTCTGTACAGTGTTAAATTTTTTGTATATTTTGCATGAGGAATATTTGATCATGAATTAAATATGTTGAATATAGAGTTGTACTTTAGTATGTCATTTTTACAGTACTTGCTTCGGTGATGAGGTAAGGTTCTTTCTTGCTTGGATATGGAATTTCTTCCAGTAATTGGCAGGTCATGTTGACCAGTCGCGACGTTTTGGCTATGACTTTGAAACGTTCCTTGTCACGGTAGGCGTGAACTTCACGCGGGAAATAGCTACAGTTATGATTAGTCGGGGAGTCTCTACCCGAATTGCGATATTTTGGACTATGGGTAAAGAAAATATAAAATCATTAAGAACTAACTCCCTTTGCCTTTGAAGATCTACCAAAGTAATTGCTTGCGTGGATGGAATATTGGAATTTGCGTTATGTCCGTTGATTATGATACTGTTACCTTCTAAAGCACACGTGACAAAGGATACTTATTGCCAAACTTGAACTTAAGTCAAGGTCACTAGTTAAAAAGAAATAAGGTTGAAATATTTGTGAAAGTTACAACTTTGTAATAGAGAGACATTAGAAGCTGGCACTTGACAAAGCGGGGAAAGCGAGACTAGATAAGGATAGATCAAACTTTCAACAGTTGCTTCGAACTTCAGTTCCTCCACGTTTCTATCAGAAAAAATACCGACCGATTTCTCGGTAAGCCTCGATTTGAAATCACAATCGTACCAGACTCGCTCGTGCAAAGTTTCAAGAGCGAGAGTCTGGGCCCGGACAGCGAGACTAGCCTAGATTACACGTGGTATTTTTTCGGATGAGGAATTCGTTTCGGATGTTTACAATTATTTTCCCACCCCAAAAGTTACTATTCGCAATGTTTTGTACTCTTCCTGTCACATTTATAGTTGTGTTTGTTGTTCCACTTTGAGAGCATTGTCGACATGTATCTGAGGATTTCATTTAAATTGCTGTAGTTAATTGATTGGATATTTTTGTGGTCAGTTATCTGCATAATTAGGTTGGCAAGTATGTTCTTGTCACTTTATATTTTTTTTTTAACTAAATCGTTTGAGAGCACAAATTTGTTAATCTTAAGTCCCTAAGAATAGTCCTGCTGCAGCTGTCAATCACTTCAAGATATACTTTAGTTGATCTTTACAACAGTGATGTTGGGAATTTCGCTTTCTGACATATAATTATGTTTGTAAACAAACTATGTAAATTTTACGTACGTTTGTGACTTTAAGCACGACGCAGGAAAATAGTGTAATAATGGAATGAGTGATATCCGTAAACATGCGATAGAAATGTATTGCAAAACAGTACTATCGAAAAGTTACCAATTAAGGTGGCTCATCACACGATGACTTCACTTAATATACATTTTATGACTAAGCTTCAAGATGGCCATCTACATTGTAAATGTTTTGTGAAATTATTTCTGTCGATCGATTTATTTGTCATCGTGGTGTTGGGTTACTGACCTGCAAATTCCGATTTCAAATACGCCAGTCTTTTATTCATATTCATTGAAATGAATTTCTGAAAATCGTTGGTTTTTAATCAACAATTGCATATTTTGTCTTTTCGGCATATGTACATGTACTCTTAAATCGGTTTATGCTTATTTTAGAAATTCTTCGAAGATGTAGTGAACCACCTTTAAAATGCTAATACCATGTAAAATAAAACACAAGGTTGGTCCTCATTTTTCACTTACATTTCAAAAGACTTAAAACCATGACATTTCGTAAAAACATGCGATAAGATGATGTATCAGTAGAAAAATATAAACTTATTAATAGTATAATAGCGATCATGAATGGAAGTGGATAGAATCACGTGCACAGGATTGTGGGATCCGGGTTAGAATAGGTCCTCAGTACCCCTTGCTTGTCGTAGAAAGCGGCTAAATGGGGCGGTCCTTCGGATGAAACCGCAAAACCGAGGTCCCGTGTCACAGCAGATGTGGCACGATAAAGATCCCTCCCTGCTCAAAGGCCATAAGCGCCGAGCATAGGCCGAAATTTTGAAGCCCTTCACCGGCATTGGTGACGTCTCCATATGAGTAAAATATTCTCGAGAGGGACGTTAAACTATTCAATCCATCACAAATACACTGTACTAATAATTTGTTGGTTTCAGAAGAAAATGACTTGTCTATTATTTTGAAATTGTGCGTACATTTTGCTGTGAGAAACATTCTGAAGATGTTTGCTATGTACATTTTCATACCAAAGTTACTTTTGATGACCTGGTATGTGAAATATGCAAGCGTGTACTCAATACTGTAAACGTATTATATTTGGCGTGTACGATATTTGGCGGAAATCGTTTTTTCAACAAGTTAGCGCAATCGTTTTTTCAACAAGTTAGCGCAGATTTGATTTAGCGCATTCCTGAATTACTTTAAACATCTAGATTTACGGATGGCATTTAGCGATGTACTTGATTTAGCGGAAGCTGCGTTCCGCCAAAGGCGCTAAATAGAATACACAGCCAAATGTAATACATTTACAGTATTATCGGACGCAGTACATATGTGTATGCTTTGAAATTGAAATTCGATTGTCAAAATTAAGAAAGTTTGGAATTTTCATTAATTGTGTGAACCTTCCTGTGAATATAGAATATATGATATGGTCAAGTCATGCTGGTTGTGGAATATTCACGATTTTGTGTACTAAATACAATTCTAAATATTTGTCCATGTCGAATTCTCAAAGGAGGGATTTAAGGCCCGTATTCTACCTTCTAATTCGTAGAAAAAATCCTCTAATCTCTCTTACTTTCTCTATCTCTCTCACACTATAAACGTTTCAATCGATGAAATAGATATAACGAAATCATAATAAAACTATAAAATTACTCTACAGGATGACGTAAACCGTCAATATCAAATGAGAAAGTTCTCAACACCAATTAAAACAACACATCACGCTCCTTCCTCCTCTATTGATTGTAGTATACGTTTTCTGATGTAGCCTCGATGTAGTCACAAACAGCTCTATACACCAACAGATACTCGTCCTGAAAATTTGATAAAAACAAACTTGTAATTGAGAATATCAGTAAGCATTGCGTACATCTTAGAACCGAGTATCTAAAATTCTCCCAAGAGATATGTTAGTGAAAACGCGAAATTTTGATAAAAACACGAATTTGAGAGTGTCAGTGAGCATTGTGCATCAGTACATACTTAGTAGTGGCCCATTAATACATACTTAGTAGTGGTCAATTAGTACATACTTAGTAGTGGTCGATTAGTACATACTTGGTAGTGTTTGATTAGTACATACTTAGTCGTTGCCCATTAGTACATACTTAGTAGTTTTCGATTAGTACATACTTAGTGGTTTTCGATTAGTACATACTTAGTAGTTTTCGATTAGTACATACTTGGTAGTGTTTGATTAGTACATACTTGAGTAGAACAGAATTCTGGTCTCCTTGTCTGTAGTTGTCGTACAGCTGTAAAGACGTCAATACTGCCATCCATCTTCAGCTGTTGTATCACGTTATACACCGAACAGAAAACACCACACAGCATGGCGCCATCTCTGTAACAATTCAAGAGAAATATATGGAAATTGTGTGATCGATAGAGATTACCAGGTCAGTTAAGTTGGAAAAGATTATTGGTAAATCATACTAATTTGTACTGTTACTATTTTACAAAATTACAATATACTAGAATCAACGCCAGATGGACCATACCAATAGCTGTAACATTTTATTTGTATTCTTTCCGGAAAACGCGGTGCTTTGTAAATGTTTTCTCCCCGAACTGTTTCCATTGTTGAATTTCGCGATTTGAAGATTAATCATTGACTGTTCTGACCTGTATCCCAGATTGATATTAGTCGTATCGTAATGTCATCAATCCATTTGATGTTAGAATAAAATACAGTCTAGTTTTTAGTAGGATAGTTTTAAACTATGAATATATTTTTCTCTTCCACTTTCCATTTAAGGGATATAATGTTAAACCTCTTTTGAAAGTATGTAGTTTACTTTGAGGTTTCGAAATTTTTACATTTCCAATATAATGCCGTTGATAACTTTACAGGTTGTAATGACAGCCATTTCCTCATGAAAATGTGAAGACAACGAAGATTGATCAATCTCATAACTCCTTTCAGGAATACAAAATTAAGAGTTGGGCAAAAACGGACCAATTGGGTATACCAGAGGTGGGATCAGGTGCCTAGCAGAAGTAAGCATCCTCTGACGATCGGTCACACCCGCCGTGAGCCCTATATCTTGATTAGGTAAATGGAGTAATCTTTAGTCAAAATAAGTATGGAACAAATGGTCTACCAGTTGGTATGAAACATGTCAAACAACACTCGTCCTAATGGCAGGTGTCATTGACAAACTAGAGCAGGATAACGACCATCGAATTTGCAAATATCTGACTTAAATGAAACTGTTAAACTCCCGCAACACCAACTTGTTTATCAGTAGCCTGTCTTGATTTAAAAATTTATCATACGCAGAACAAGCTCTCACGTATCGAAATAGTTGAGAGACATAACACATACATGTGACAATGTGACGTTGCTACATACAGTCAACTCTCGATAAACCGCCACCTTTTGTTCTTATGAAATTATGGCATTATAACGAATTTGGCGATGAATTGAATTACCGCCATCTTGAAGAAATAGAGTTACCGTTCTTTTATATGTAAGAGTTATCTTTTGTCCTTACTTGCATAAACCACATAAACAATGATTTGCAATATCCTGATGGGTACATTTTGGATGATGTTCTTGGTACGTAATGATTTGCTTTTTTTCATCGAAATTTAACAGGACCCTCTTTCGTGGCGAAACCATAGCTAAATTGAAATGTGTTTCTATGATGTATAAACAACTTGACTACAGTTCATCTCCAGTAATTTTCTTGTTTATTCAATACAGCAATTACTGGGATCCTTCTGTCCAGGTGTACGCCGGAGATCGATAATGACCAATTTACTGCTTCACTGACCACGTGCACCTATGGCGGTTTATCGAGATAATTAACACGGTGAAATATACTTTTGTAATGAAAACACTGTGGCAAATGGCGATAGCGAATTTGGCGTTTTAACGAGAGTTTTAAGTAACAGGAAAAATGTTCCTAGAAAAATGCGGCGTTATAACGAAAATGGCGATGAATTGAGTGGCGATAATGCGAGAGTTACCTGTAAATGTGGGAAATTGACGACGGAGAAGCTGAAACCATCCCATTTATCATAAAGTTTCTACTTTGCCTTTAAATGCACTGAAGTTGAAAACAATGTGCACATGAATCCCAATCAATATTGTACTTAACGTTTAAAAATTCAAACGGAAATCAAAGTAAAATGTAAATAAAAAATAGAATTCATTTTTGAAAATACATGAGGGTATGGATGGTTAAGCATCACGAGGCAGAGATCGGTGTAATCTGTGATACTACTTGTCAAAATATAAGTTTTGTATTTTATTTTTTTAACATCATGTACTTTTTGCTGCACTGTCTGTAGATAAATCATTGGAAGTAGCACAGAGTGGGTACTTTGTAGTTCTGGCTGAATATAGAAATTAGTTGCGTGTTTCCAACAGCCACACGAGGTGCTTGTTTACATCAGGACTGCCCTTAACTCCTGGTGTGACGCGGCCTATGAAGAGGCAGATTCCGAAGTCATGACCTCCCGATCACCAAGTATGGAGCTACCGCGAGTAGAGAGAAAGAAAGATAGAGAGAGAGAGAGAGAGAGATCGGATTACTCGTAGTGTATTTTCTTACTTGCTGACGACAGTGATTGGGTATTCTGTAGGGAGATTCTGAGCAAATGACACTAAGCTTCGGAGAAACGAAGTGTCACGAGGAGTTCCGGAAGATTGCTCTGATCCTTTTGGTTCTACAAATGTTATAAGATGAGGTATCCCCTGAAACAAATAAAAATCCGATACGTCTACAAGAAATATAAAAAGAGTCATATCTAACTACAGCAAAAAATAATCAATTGATTTCAGTGTTGAACAAGAGGTTATGTGAGCAATGCTCACTAAGAATACCCCCCGCTTACCCCAATCTCCGAAAGGGTGTTGGTAATAGGTATAAACTACCTCTTTTCTGAGTGTAAAAAACAAATGGCATGACAAACCGAACCATATTGCTACTTCGATGTCCAGTGCGCGTGACCTTTGACCTTTTGAGCCCAAAATCGATAGGGAACATCTTCATCCCATGGGTAGTCCATATGTATGATATGGTGACTGTAGGTGGAAAGGATAACGCTTTAGAGACCGGAAACCATATTGCTACTTCGATGTCCACTGCGCTTGACCTTTGACCTTTTGACCCCAAAATCGATAGGGAACATCTTCATCCCATGGGTAGTCCATATGAATGATATTGTGATGGTAGGTGGAAAGGATAATGCTTTAGAGCCCGGAAACCATATTGCTACTTCGATGTCCAGTGTGCTTGACCTTTGACCTTTTGACCCCAAAATCGATTGGGAACATCTTCATCCCATGGGTAGTCCATATATATGATATGGTGACGATAGGTGGAAAGGATAATGCTTTAGAGCCCGGAAACCATTGCATCTACAGACGGACGGACGGACAGACAGACGGACAACCCAATTCCAGTATACCCCCCCCCCCCCCAACTTGTTGCGGGGGGTATAATTAAGATTTGACAGTCTCTGAAAGTTTGCTCTATAATTTAACGGCTCTTTACAACCCCTGTATTCTTGTCATGCCCCCATGTATACTAAACGGACCTTCATTCATAAATGTTGTTCTGTATGTTATTACCATTTTGAAAACTATATCTTGCTATAATTGCATTATTAAAACTACATGATTTATGAAAACGAAAGTTTGGACAATTCCTACAAAATAATTTCTCCTCACAATTTCCTTTAGGAAATCAGAGTTAGTCAAGTTTACCTCAAACTCATTACTAGCACATGCTTGAAATTCTGGCTTTTAGCCTTACTATCCGTACAGCGCAACAAAGATTCAACACAGGAGATGACTGATTTGATAAAATATAGATCCTGTTACGCACAAAAAAAAAAAATCCGGACCTCAGAGGGAAATGCCAGGCTTGTTTTTGCCTCGGCGGTGGTACATGTGTATGATGCGTCACTCATTATTTTGCCTCGGCGATGGTACATATATGTGATGTGTCACTCATTGTTTTGCCTCGGCGGTGGTACATGTATGTGATGTGGCACTCATTGTTTTGTCTCGACGGTGGTACATGTATGTGATGTGGCACTCATTGTTTTGTCTCGGCGATGGTACATGTATGTGATGCGTCACTCACCTCTTCTCTTGCAATCTGTGCTGTTGTAGTCTTAACATCTGTGTTAGTGTCAGACTCATAGCGCACGGCAAATGGCGGCAAGGACTTAATCGAACCTGGATCTGCAGGTAACCATGTTTTCGACTGAAGCAAAGATAAAAGCACTTAATGTAAAGATTACGGCTACATATAAATATGCATGAAATTTTTGTTTTATCTGGCTGGCTTACATTCTGTTCAGAATACGTCAGTGATATACGGAAATATTCAGCTAGATACAAGTCCTGTATATAATGATGGTACATGAAAAAGGTGAAGATAACGAACAGTAATTAATCTCATAAATCCTTTCATAAATACCAAGTTAAGAGAAGGGCAAACATGAACTCCTGGACATATCAGGAGTAATTATCTGACACCACCCCGACATAATATCACGCGTTTTAAGATCTGTGATTTCTAAATCCAAATGTTTTCACGATTTCCCATTTCTCAATTTCAGGTCTCAAGCATTTCTGTTTTTCAAAGGTTTTTCCTTTGATGTCATTGACTTGATTACTGGAACTAAATTTTTCATGTAATACTGTACATGTTCTATAAATGGAATTAGTATTTGACTTTTAATGAAATAAAACTACTAAAAGCGACAATCAAGAAATTGAAGTTTTCACCATTACCCGACATACTAATCAATTCCTTGTCAGTGATTTCAAAAATCGTGTATTCAGATTACATGTCGACTATACTGATACAGGTACAAACCGATTCAATTTCACGTAACGGATCCATGCAGATCACTGTATTAGATTTATAGTCATTGAGCAGGCGAAGAAAGTCCACAGCTCCCTCTGGTGGTGGATAATTCGTCACTATGAAGGTCCTATCATCTGTGTACGACTGGAGAACAAATAAAGTAAAATGTTAGTTTAAGGGGATTATAGTATGGTATTGTTACCAATTCATTTCTGAATCGTACTCACGGGGACATGGATGGCATTGATGAAGTTTCCACGTTTTGCAATCGATGATGTTAGATATAAACTGTACTTGTCAACTAAATAAATTAGAACATAACAATTGTAATATATGTTTATCTATATAGTATGAACATTGCACGTTAGAGGAAGTCACTGTCCTTACAAAAATATGTCTGCATTTTCAAAATGATTACAGATCATTTTGATTACAGATCTAAGCGATCTGTAACTTTGGAAAAAGTAATTTATCCAAAAAGTGTCTGAAATAATTCTGTTGAATATCCTCCTGTACTTCGGGATTAGAATAACATCTCGCATGCGCAGGAACGGCTAAACTGCAAATATTTTAATTTGTAACACTTCAACATTTGTCAATAAGTAGAAAATAATGTATATCCTTTAGGTGAATGAAACATTCCCTGCATAATTTTTACAAAAACTGCTCATCAGAGTTTTACTTCTCTCAACGATGAAACTGAAGTCAAAGCGTTCTAGGACTCTGAATTATTATCACTAGGCAAATGTGAGGGTCATTCTGGGATTTCAAACGTATTGATCAAACTGTAGAAGTGTTCTACCATGATTACCGCGAAATAAACTTCCATAAAACTTTATATGATGATCCTACTCTGTTTTTCTCTATAATAGCTCTAGCACGTTTATCGTTATTTCGGATTTCAAAGATTTCGGTTGAGCAACACTGAAGAGACATTATTTGTCGAAATGCGCATCTGGTGCATCAAAATTGGTACCATATAAGTTTTGCATAATATAAAACATTATAATGATCCCAATGTACGGTCCCTAATTAAAGTGTTGTTATCCGCGTCTTTAAACAATAGTTAGAACAAAGTGGCATACTATTGCATATTCTGAATATACAATAAAATCGCGACACTCACGTGGTAATACATCGTACTCCTTTTTGTTCAAAACATGTTGGATGGCAATTTTATAATCTGCTGGTGAATACACAGGTCTCATTTTCATCAGGAGCTGTTAAAGATAAGCTTTCAATATTTCATTTCTTAAATGTACATGAAATATACCATAAGACCATATTCAATATACAAAAAACTATGTTCGACAATGTCATGAGCAATCAGTATAATATTGGAAATTTGTTTTAGAGCTAAGTGAATTCCTGGTTGTAATGTATTACTAAACTGGAAAAAAAAATATAATTTGCCACAAAACACAATATTCCTTGGTGCTATTTATTTGGAAATGTGTAATTGTGATGTCACAAACTACGTCATTACCGTAACAATCGTAGAAATCCTAGAGAGTACACTTCATCATTAGTTTGGAGCATAACAGCAATGACAATTACAGTAAAATATGAACCCCTTTTTACTGATTTTTTACCCAAAAAATGAGAGATGGTGTTCTTTCTGATTAATAATGTCAGAACTATTACAGACCCCAAACAGACACATTAGATGTAAGTGATGACAGAAATTTGAGTACGGTATGTCTGGAGGTCACGAAGTTTTACATTTACCCTGAGTTTGTCTCCCTATAGTTGTCTATTAACTTCAACAAACACAAATCGACCAGCGTAAATCACATCACACTAGCTTATAACAAATTCACGTGAATCTACACGCACCTCAAACTCCTTCCTAATTGTCGTCTGGTTGGCTGGCTGGTCTCCCGTTAAATTCTCTGTCTTCTGCGTGAACTGATCAAGACTTAGGGTATCAACACCAGCTTTAAAGTAGTCATTCAGAGCAAGAAACACCGTCATGTATTGTTCCTGAAAGGAAATTCCACTGATAAGCAAAGTCCGAGACATGCTAAGATGGAGGGACGGGGATTGTTTTTCTTTTGCTATCATTGTTTCCAAGTTTTGTGCTGTTACATATCTATAATTTATCACGTAATACTTTTATTTTGATAAAAGGACTAATTCTGAAATCATTTATACCATGCTCAAAAATATTTTAAATCACATTTACTCTTTATATTGTTCAGAAATTTACAGATAAAAGATGAGAAAATATACAATCATGATTAAGGTGTATAAGGAAATTAAGGTTGATTTACATAGGTTTGGACCATGTTCATTCGATTTGCTCTCATTGTCTTTACGTACTCCGCTACATTAACTTTGCCTGTCACCTTCCCGGCTTTATACAAAGCATCCAGGGCGATATATGTGCCAGTCCGCCCTATTCCGGCACTGCAAAATACAAAGTCAATATGAAAATTTTATCAAAAAGTTTCATTTCCTTTCACCTCATATCCTTTATCAAACTTGAAGCAACTTTTTTTTTTACCTGCAATGTACAACAGTTGGTGCTTTCGTTTGACTGGTGTTTGTTCGCGTCACGTAATCGTGGAAAACAATCAAACAGAGCGGATGTGGAGTCCCATGATCCGGCCAGGAGGTGTAGTGATATTGTGTGACAACGCGGGCCATTTTGAGCTGAAGGTACAGAACAATGTTAATATTTGTTTATTTGCAAGGAACATCAGTTGATATTTATAATGAAAGGTGAAGATAACGAACAGTGATCAATCTCATAACTCCTATAAGCAATACAAAGTAGATAGTTAGGCAAAAACGGACCCCTGGACACACCAGAGGTGGGATTAGGTGCCTAGGATGAGTAAGCATCCATTTTTGAATTATTTGAGATTATTTCACTGTTTTATCCGGTACTCTATTTTCCCCAAATATAAATAACCACTCTAAAACGCTACACACAATAAAAATGATACAGCATGTTATAAAAGTAGTAAAAGGAAATTATAATAGCATTAAGACAGATAATATCAAAACAATGCAAATGTATGTATTCACTTTATTGATAGTTAAATTTACCTGTTTGTGTGAAACGGAGAATCTTCTGATGACGTAAAAGGCATATTTTTTCTCTTCCATAGATTTGACCACAAATTGTCCAAAGGTTTTGGCTTTCATTCCTTCTGGCCAGTACTGTGTACATTTTAGCTGTGAAAATCATTAATTTGATCATTTGATCAATTTTCATTTCATTCAACTGTGAATATTTTAAATCTTTCAATAGCTAATAAACAAAACTGATTTTAAACATGTACGTATTCAAGCTTTGTCAAACTGAAGATGTAAACTTCGGCGTATTCATCAAGGATATCTAGTAATTCTATTTTTCACCACTCGTATAATTAATCGTGAACAATTCGTATTTTGTGCAAACATTATAAGCTTTAACAATCCTATCCCACACGACATTAGAAGTTCCTTAATAAAACGATGGCATAGTAAACTACCATGATAGCGATTATAATGATAAAATCTGACACTTTGATTTAGTGATAAAACAATCTCAGTAAACCATGATTTTTGTTTTTGATTAATCATAGTGTCCAATGTCCACTAAAAGCAATATAATGAATAAAATGTAAAAGTATAAACTTGAACAAAATAAAGCCCTTTAAAATATCTGGTTTATCATGGTAGAAACTCTGACGTATTAAAGTAAAAATATTGATTTCCAAATTAGACCATAATTCATAAAATATACAGCGGTCGGAATCGTCACTGCTTCGGCATTGATAGATAAGGATGCGTCTAAATTTGTGGTACTTCATCAACAGCTGAGTGACATAAAACAAACAACTGATAAAGTGTACCTATTGTTACTTTATCTTCTGGTAAGAAAATCCAACTTTTGACATTTTTTGGTATCAGTTTTACTTTTATTGATAAAAGGAATGAAATTCATGTCACTGCTTAACCCGGTAAAGTTTAATCAAGGAATGAAGCAATACCAAAGCAAGAAACAAAATAGACAGATCACCCTTCCTCAAAAACAAATAACCCACTCCTCTAAAAGAAATCACCGCCAATATGAATTTACAATTGTGTTGATAGATTGCAGGAATTACATATTTTCCTTTCATAGATTGAGAATGTCATATATTTTACTTGAAGTTGTATTTTTCACATTCCCATATGCACATAATACATCTTGCCTTCTATGTTTGTCGCACAATTTTTTTTGGATATATATTTATCGATTATTTTTTCATACTGGGGTCTTCATTCTTAATACTTAGCCGACCTTTGTATTTCACATCTTAGCTTATAATTACTTCGTTTTAAGTTTCACCGTGTATATCTTAAATTGTCGTCTGCTCCTTATTCTTTCTTGAGGTTATCCAATAAAAGAAGTAATTTGAAGTGAAGGATCTAGAGGCCTTGTAACCCTCAACCATTTGACAGAATTTGGAAAAAAAAAGAAACCTATTGTTTTTCGAGACATATTGGCAGATAAAATCCCATATTTCGGCTTTAAATGTTGTAACTCACCCCTGTAAAATTCTCTGGATCCACCCCTAGATTTTGTCTCTAAGGTTTGTTAGTTTATATACCTCGGCATTTATCTTAGTTTCTCTCGATTCCAATATTTGATCCCTGAACGTTTCTTTAATTTCTGTGAAGGCTTGCCTTAGTTTCTCTCAATTCCATTCTTTGATCCCCGAGAGTCTCTTTACTGTGAAGGCTTGCCTTAGTTTCTCTTCATTCCAATCTTTAAACTTGAGGTTTTTTTTTACTGTGAAGGCTTACCTTAATCCCCTCTTGAAGATTTGTCAACATCACAATCTGACTAACATTGTCCTGCCATATCATCGCCCAGAAATCCACCAGAGTGTTTTGTTTAGGTCCTGGAAGGTATTGTAATGCGCAAAAAAAAAAAAAAAAAAAACCGCTGTGAGTTAACGTACCTAAACATATTGAATATATATATATAGGCATGTTTTGAATTGTCATTTATTAGACTAGAAATGTATGACCTTGTTGCCATTTATTTCTATACAGATTCTCATAGTATTGACGATTATTCTATGATAGGAATTGAATTTTGTTTTACAAGGATGTCATTCATCGTTGCTTTAGAGAAAATTTATGGAATAAAAAACTGAATACTTATGTACCGTTCGGAATAAACAAAAGGGAACATTTTTGTCTTTAATGCAAAGAGCGTGTTATAAAACAACTGAATATAACAATGTAAAATTTATACGGTACCAATTTTGATGCAACAATACTGATGTATTTACGATTAACTACTTACTGTGATATGTCTTGTTTGTATTTACTTAGGCGAAAAGTTAACTACTCTATGAACAAACATTTATAAAATGTTGCTACATTACTTACCAGATGTTTGATTATACGCAAACTCATATTCGAAGATGTGTTCATGGGGCCGGGTGAGTATTGCTCATTTTATTATTAGACTCTTACCTTTTTCAAATGTTTTTCGCGTAATATCAACTTCGACGTTACTTTTCAATACGCAATTTCCGAGTTACCCAATAGTTCGTTCCCTTTGTGGAACTCTTACGCACAGTGAGACACAAAAAATACTATCGCCCACACGCGGTGGGTACAAATGCTTACCACTGCCTTCATATATTGCCTAAAGGCCGATTATCAGACATTATGCAACCACCCAAACTGCAGGGGCACACAATATTAGTAAGTTTACTTGTATTTAATAATAAAACAGCTCAAACAAAAATTGATAATCACCATTTTTCTTTGTTAAGAATATCACCCGTGCAAAAGAGGATATAAAAATAATTTCATATTTAATCTAATGGCCTAATTCAATCAAATATTATTCTTAATATTATTCTTAATATGGTCAGTTTAATGTATACCAACAGATGATATAAACAAAATTTACACTTTCATTACATTTATCCGTATCTATATAGCTACTCTATAGTATGTAAAACTTATACGGTACCACCAGGTGCGCATTTCGACAAATTATGTCTCTTCAGTGATGCTCAACCGAAATGTTTGAATATGTATACATCTTGTACCCACCCAAGCGTTCAACAGAACACTAAGCTCACCTCTATCACAGAAGAGCTGATATCGCGGAAGTTGCGTATTGTATGATACTCACTGTAACGTCATAATACTTTTGTGATGTCGTCTTGCGTTACGTTGCTATGACAGATAAACACGATTGAAGAAGACCGGTAACACGGTCGAAAAATAACTAGAAAGTGTTTTATTTAAAATTTTACTCCGAAGAGAATATATATATATATATGCAATTGTCATCTGCTTTCCATCTCAAAGGGACCAAGTGTAAAATACGAATATAGGGGAACATTTTTTATAATAATGTTTACCTTGTGAAGCAATGTATTCATTCTGTTCGTCTGTTCCCTTCAATAAAATAAGCAGGACAGACAGTGAAGACACACATGTCGAACACTTAAACACTGGATATAAGGCAATATATCAATCCCCTTCTTAATTTACATTGACTTAACAAATTTATGAATGCACGCAGATTTTAGAAATGGATATCATCTTAATATTAACATACACTTTCTTTTATTAAAAAAAGAAATTCCCACTTTTCTGAGACTTATGTGATATAATAAAGCTTTCTATATTGATTGTCTTCAGTTACTGGTTATTAATGTCGACTCACATTGATGTAATTGGCGTTGATATAGTCAGACGATGTTCCATTATCTCCCTTTAAAATGACTCTGGAATGATCATCTGTAAACAAACAAAAATCTTCTAGTTTTAAAGATATTCAACCAGATCCGAGAAACCTCGCTAAAACCTCGCTAAACGAAAAAAGCATTGACGTAGAGATTTGATGAAACCAAAACGTCTTCTCACTTGAAAAAAGAGCTTGTTTTATCTTTTCATTTGTAATTAATAAGAACACCCCTTGGAAAGTCCATTGTAAATCTGTAGAACTTTGAACTGTTGTGGCTATGATCTTAACAAAAGTGAATTTACTCTAAATCAGGACGCTTTCACTTAAACATCCACTCTTACGACGCGATCGTTCTTAACTGAGAATACTCTGAAAGATTCTCCCGAAAAATTCGCATGTTAAACGTTGATCCCCTATTGTGTCCCCACCCAAATATCGAGGTTATGATTTTAACGAACTTGAATCTGCATTATATCAGGAAGCTTTCATGTAAATTTCATTTTTTTAATCACCCCATCCTATTTTTGCATTTTTGTGATTATTTCCCCTTCACCCAAGTATGCTTTGTGCCAAGTTCAGTTGATATTGACCCAGTGGTTCTGGAAAAGGGATGCAACTGTGAGAAAATTACGCCTACGACGACACCAACAGATAACGAAGAAATTTTGATCAGAAACGCTCAGTTGAGCCTTTGGCTCAGGTGAGCTAAAACAAATAAGAAGTGCACTTTGTAGTGGATAATCATACCAAATAAATGAGGATAGGATAAAATTCAAGTCGAACTTTTTTGTTGCTTTACAATCTTAATTATACTCTTGCAGAAATAGAGAATTTTTTTTATATTAATTGCAGTTCCTCTCTTTAGAGGGGATTCTATCATAACAAATATAACACATAATATTGTGAACACATACACGGAAAAGTTGTTTTAAATCTGTTTTTCGACACGTTTTCGGGTCGCTTCCCGGCATCACACTTGTGCTGTTCACCGTATGGCAAGATCTACAAGAAGGATAACACAGATAGTTAGAATTTTGTTTGCCTTAATTGTACGTCAGATACATCACATTATCAACACTTTATATAGATCATACACTTTCAAAAGCTAGTTATTCCTCTTGAAATACTTCACATGTTCTATGGTATTATTTTCGACATCTTTGCCAATTGGAAGGAAAGTCTTTTTCTCAAGAATATGAACAATGGGCATATGAATCTTGATAAATCTATTACGGCTATTTAACGACTAGTAATATTCCGATAGAAATGGAAGTAAAATGTAAATTGCGACGCTTCGAGCCACCGTCTGTCCGGTCTGCGACTCGACTTAACGTCATCTTCTCTTCATTTTTTCTTGCGAAAGAACGGGTTCAAAAACTCTTCTTGACGTGTCACATTTACAGTGCTGCTGAAGAAATAAACCGGAACCGACAGTGTGACGTCATAAATTAAAATTCGATGGCCGCATGATTAGTGGCGGGTGATTTAAAATATATGATGGCTTAATATTGATTTAATCGTTAAGCAGGGATTTTTGTTGTTAAAGACTGTCATTTACGATATTTGTAAGTAATACTTTATTCAGAAAAGCAACAAGTTGGTTAGAGTTGCCTTTCCCTTTCAATCAAATATCCATGGATGTAAATTTGCTTCATATGAAATAAAACTTCATTCATTGTATGCACAGTGCTTCCGGGATCTGATAACCATAACCTACAGCATATTCTCTTTTAAATCCATCCGCTTCGTCTTTCTTTTTATCAGTAATCACTCTCTCCAGCCGACTGACGGGGACATCAGCTAGGGTTTCTTGATTTATGTACATATCCCTATAAGGATTCTCTACGCCTTCGTCATCAATGTCGTAATCAGCCTTGGTTTCGTGTTTCTTTGTTGATTTCATTTCTGGTTTTGAGACGACCTTATCTTTGGACACCAAGTTCTCGCTGCTGTGGTTAAAGGCTTGACTGTCTTGATCGTTGTTCTCTACAAAAACATAATTATCAATTATTGTCCATTTCAGAACTGGTGCTTTTGATATATAAATCTCAGTTTGGTCAGAGGTAAATAGTCACGGATTTACTTTATATGATTTAATACAGGCAAATCTCCGTATATCGTTGATAATGCTATTCATTATCTCTGTCAAACTACATGAATCTTATTTTCTGTTCATATTTGAAATGCATAGTGATATCATGACGTTTCTAAATCATTTATTTTCTGAGGCTTGTTTACAACGATACTAATGTATGAGAATAACGTATAAACTCACACTGGCATTTGGAAAAAGGGGCACGTGATTATTGTATTTGTACAGGTATAGACATATTTAGAAACAAAACGTTTTCTTACGATATACATTCTCCGCTGTTTCCATTGGAAATCTCTCTTGAGGAGGTGGATTAGTTCTTGTTTTAGTCGATCTCATTCTAAAAAGATCATAAATACTAGTATGCAAGGTGAAGATAACGAACAGTGATCAGTCTCATAACTCCTACAGGCAATACAAAATAGATAGTTGGGCAAACACGGACACCTGGACACACCAGAGGTGGGATCAGGTGCCTAGGAGGAGTAAGCATCCCCTGTTGACCGGTCACACCCGCCGTGATCCCTATATCCTGATCAGCTAAACGGAGTTATCCGCAGTCAAAATCAGTGTGCCAAGAAAGTATGTAAAATCATCTGAAACAGCTGCTTTATTAGATGAGGGATTTTCACTGGGTTTTTCTTAATCACAATCGGGTTTCATGATATACAATAAATATTGTATATATTACCTAATATTGGGTAATATAGTTAAATAATTTGATAATATTAAAAAGAAACACTACTGGGAATTCTATTTCATATTTTGATAAAATATAGTAAACATATATTGGGTAATTTAATTCATATTTTAATAATATACAATATTGGGTAATTCAATTCATGTCCTATGAAAGATCGCAGTAAACAGACTCAGGATTGATACATTGTTCTGTTAGGGGAGTTGTGTCTATAAACAGAAGAAGTGTAACAAGTTTACCTTCTGAACACGATAACAACTACAACAACAACAACGAGGCCAAGAATGCAAAACACGATTACAACTGTAATCGGAGCGCTGTCATCAGAACTTCCTTGTTTTTGTTTGTCCATCTAAAATAAATCCCAGGTCATGACAAAGAATGTGGACGCAGTATACACATATATGACTAATCTGATATAATCAGTGAACATGAATGCTTTGTTTTTATCTCTTTAATACGAAGTTTGAAAAAAATATAATTAGGTTTGGGTAATGTATTGCACAACAAAGTCCTTAGAATAGAATGTTAATTGAAAGTCTGAACCCAAGACTCAAGAATCCGAAGGCTGTATTCATACGGTATGTTATGGTAATCAGTTACAAATAATGCACGAATCCAAAAAAATATTCCAAAGAATGTTATGATTTTCAAAGTGAAAGTTGACAGTCTTTTGCATTGGATTTTCGAAAATAAGAAAATAAGAAGACGGTACAATAATAAGCCCTCATTGCTAAATTGCTCTAAGCGCCAATCATAGGTTTAAAGATTTTACACTTTAGCCCTTGTTTGTTATACGCCTTTCACCAAGTAAATATATAAAGTCGAAAAATTAATTCCAATACTCAAACTTTGATCTATAGAGCTATAAACAATGTTTAAGCATCTGCTAACGAGCCCGCAGGGTGAAAGCGCTATAGAAAAAAGTTATATTCTACCCCGATACCAAAAAAAAAAAAAAAAGAAATATTGAATATATCTATATACATATATATATAAAGCAATAAATAATCACAACTAGGTACTGAAAATTTTCGCCCCAGCCCGGGGTCGAACCAGCGACGTACGGCACCCACCGCCTAGCAAGATTGTCAAACCAGTATATATATATATATATATATATATATATATATATATATATATATATATATATATATATTAGCGGAAAAAAGAAACGGCATTATAAAATTTAGTATAATTTTTCTATATTTATTGTTTAAATTTATAAAATCTAAACAAACGATAAAGGCGATGTTTTTTAACCTTTGGTATGAAATGGAACGACGTCTACGCCGTTTACCAAATCAGCCAGTGACATTGGCTGATTTAGACCAGGCTCTAACCAACATCTGGAACAACATCCTTCAAGCACTTTAGTGACATCAGTGAGACGCCATTGTCTAGCATGCACGAATGTAAATGGTGGTCACACGCGTTATAAACTTTGCTAATTCAAGTTCGAATACCAGTGGGTTTTTTTCGAGTGTGCTGAAATTGACGTTAGTCGACGTTTGAAATGTAACGATTACATTTGTTAACAGTATTACAGAAAATAAAATTTGTTCATTGTTTTTTTATTTATTATTTTTTCATATATTAAATAATGCAGTTTCTTTTTTCCGCTAGTATATATATAATTATAATTATATATATATATATAAAATGCGATATCTGTGATAAAACGCGATGGTTGTGATAAAATGCAAGATCTGTAATAAAACGCTGAGTTTAAACATTCCATATCGAAACAGTAAATAAAAAGAACAGTATCCAATTTCATACACCCCATAAAGAATGCACAACAAAGAGTAGGGCAAACACAGAGCCATGGACACACCAGAGATGTCATCATTGTTTGTAATTGTTGAAAGATTCCCAGTCAGGATAATCACCGTCTTGTAGAGGTTAGTTTACTGAATATTGATTAAGTTTGAAGTTTATTAATTCTAAAGATTTCCTCCTAGAGAATATCCTAAACGTTCCCTCCAGGCGTTTTGAAATAAAAATCTAAATTGTCTTTATCCCGTTTAACGACCCTGGTGTGTCGCAGCCTCAGTGTGGAACCCGACGATATTGTTTTATCTAGAAAGTATTTCTCAGGTGTTTATATATTCGAAGGAATTTAGTTTAATTTCTAGCTCTTTTTGCAATACATTTATTATTTAATCTGATGTGTAAAATCACACCTACCTGTACACATGATCCGGTCACAGTGTCACATGTTTGATTGAAGCACCTCATACTGCACGTTTCATTGCAGTTATAACCAAAGGACTTCCAGCCGCACCCTAAACAGAACATGTAATCTGAATGTAGTAAACTTTGTTGGAAGGTCTGCTGTAACCTTGACATTTTACCTCATGACAACAAATAAATTATTGGTGTTTTCCTTTCATGTTCAACTTCCTTTTGTTTGAAATGTTAAATTGTTTCGTTAATACAGGTCAGAAATAAAAAGAAATGTTGGTGGGCATATAATAAATATTGTGTTTCTGACCCAAAATTAAACACACTACCCTTAGTTTTTAAAATAAACAGATATTGTTGAAGAGATTATTGAAGAAACATTGTTTGGGGGACTTGACATCTGTAATTCAATTTTATCTATAATAAGAAATTTCAATCAAACTAAATCTAAAAGTTTCATTGACAAGTGAAAATAAGTTCAATAAGACACAATTAATTGGTTTAAATGGAGATTGTGATCAGAACATTAAAATTTAATTGTTTACAGTTAAAGAAAAAAGTTACGAATTATATGTTCCAATCTGAATTAAAATTAGACTGGTATATTCGACTCAATACAAGGAAGTGTATCATAGAGAAGTGGGATTCTTTTTCTCTTGCCATTATTTTGACTTGCACAGCAATTTATATTTTTAGCCTAAATTTCAAATCATAATACATATTTGTGCATGTGTCTGCTTTCAGTGTACTTTTTGGGGACTTTGAGTGATTCACCACCCTTTGAACAAATGTATTTTGAGATCCTCAAAGGAATCCTAGATTTGTCAAGGTATCACATCTTCCAATAATTGAATGTAATGATTATGTTTTCAAGATTTTAAAGGGAATTATTCTGTCTACAAAGCGAGATCATTTTATCTGTCCTTAAATTGTTAACAAAAATATACACTGCATGCAGATAATTATGTTTCTTAAAAAATAGTTATAGTATTTAAACATCTTTTTATGCATGGTTGTATATGTACATGTAACAGAACTTATGAAGTACATGTATATGTGTTCAGTGTTTTATTATTTAAAATCTGCTTAGGAGTACACGAACATTAACAAATTATGTACATGCATACAAAGGCACAACACAATTTCTACCTCAAAACTTTCACCAGATACAAGTCAAAAAATTTAAGATTATAAGAATTAAGCTAATAATTATACATGTAGCAGATCTTAGAAATATTTTCATGAAGATATACAGTATTGCTTATGCTATCACTTTGCCTGTCTTGGTTGAGTATATAGTACACTTGCAGATGACACACACTGTTTCACGGAATACTAAATCTTAATTACTGACAAATCGTATAATTTCATAATATTACATTTTTTGCTACATACTAAATAAGTGCATGATTTTTTTTCCTTTTAGAAGCCATGTTTTAAATGCTGCCCATCAAATAGTATTGTGTCTTGCATGTGTAAATTGTAAGTATTCAGTGTCTTAGTATAAATCGTTAGTATTTTGAAGCATGATGTTACAGTTAGTTTATTATGTCTCCCCTCTTCCAGGGGGATTGAGACATTGTTTTTGTATTTTCTGTCTGTCCATCTGTCTGTCACAAATTCTTGTGAACGCTTCTCCTCCTATCCGCTAGACTTGAAACTTTGTACAATGCTTCAATGCCATATGGAGATGTGCATATTGTTGGGACGGGAGAATCCAATTATTTTTCGAAAAGTTATAGTGGATCTAAGAGGGGTGGAAGATGTTTAAATAGCTTGTGAATGCTTCTCCTCTGATATGGATTATCAGAGTTAGACTTAAACTTTTCACAATATTTCAATGTCATTTGCAGATTGACATATATTGTAGGGATAGGAAGATCCAATTGTTTTCTTAAAATCTTAGGGGTGGAGGGTATAAAATAATTTGTGAACACTTCTATATGGCTTATCGGAGTTCATAAATGCTTATATGCTTCTGTTCATGCTTTCTCCTCAATACTATACAGTACAATAAGGGACAGTTTCATTTGAGAACTTCCAATTTGGGGAGCTCAGGGAGACATTTGTATTTCCTAATAAACAATCTTTAGTTTCAAATTGTGATTATGATATTTTTGTTTCTCTTCTATAAAATGTTAATTATATTAAATATCTATTTTGAAAAAAAAATCATAAAATGTATATGTAAAGTTCTAATTAAATTTTTTCTTTCTGGTAAAATAGGCATAGTGTATATGCAGTGTAGGTAGAGATAAATCACATAGCAAAGAAAAATTCCAAATCGATTTTAGCTCACATGAGCTGAAAGCTTGAAAGAGCAATTCTGATCACTTTTTGATGTCATCAGTCCATTTGTACAACCTTTTCAACTTCTTCTCCAGAACCATATTGTTAATTTCAGCCTAACTTGCCACCCTTCACAGGGGAGATAATCACAAAATAGGGTGGGGTCATTTAAAAATCTTCTTCTCAAGAACCACAGGGCCAGAAGAGCTGAAATTTACAAGCAAGCTTCCTGGCATAGTGTAGATTCAGGTTTATTAAAATCATGACCCCTAGGGATAGGATGGGGCCACAATAGGGGATCAAAGTTTTACATGCAAAGGTATAGGGAACATCTTTTAAAAATCTTCTTCTCAAGAACCACTGGGCCAGGAAAGCACAAATTTACAAGACAGCTTCCTGACATAGTGCAGATTAAAGTTTGATAACATCACGGCCCCCGGGAGTAGGATTGGACAACAATTGGGGATCAAAGTTTTACATACAACTATATAGGGAAAATATAACATCTTCTCAAGAACCAATGGACCAGAAAGTAAGACAAACGTTTATATATACATGAAAGCTCCCTGACATAGTGCAGATTCAAATTTGTTAAAACCATAGCTCCTGGGGGTAGGATGGGGCCACAATAGGGGATCAAAATTTCACATACAGATATATAAGGAAAATCTTTTGATTTTTTTAAAAGAATCACTGGGCCAGAAAGTCTTACATTTATGTCAAAGCTTGCTGACATAGTGCAGATTTAAGTTTGTTAAAATTATGTCCCCCAGGGGAAGGGTCTGGCCACAAGAGGGGTTCAAAGTTTAACATACAAATATATAGGGAAAATCTTTTTCTCAAGAAGCCATTGGGACAACGAAATTTACATTCACATGAAACCTTCCTGACATAGTGCAGATTCAAATTTGTAATAATCATGGTTACGGGGGTACGTTGGGGCCACAATAAGGATCAAAGCTTTACATGCAAATATACAAGAACAATCTTTAATATGGGCCAAGGTAACTCATGTGCGCAATGTGGTCCATGGGCCTCTTGTCTTTAATGCTATTGATACTAAATTGAAACACAATATATATCTAGAAGGAGTAATTAAGACAATCAATCAGTATTCATATTTCATACTGGGAAATAAAATTTAGATAGCTTATATTGATCATTGTGATTTTTCTTTCTTTCAGAGATTCATTTTGAGGAAATAGCTGGTGTGCAATGCACATTCCTAAATGAATTCATCAGTTTACATTAAGGATCTACCTTCAAATCCTGTAATCTGGGATGCTCTAAAGTGTATGTCACAGACTAAAGTTATAAAAATAACTTCCAAGAATTTTTAAGAAATTATTATAACTTTGAAATGTATGTATATACATATATAGTGATATTGAATTAAATTTCATAAAATTTCAGCATCTGATTTTATGTATCTATAGACATATTGTAAAAATTTTCCACTCTAAAGGTTTAATTTCTTTAATATTTAAGACTTAAAAAAAACCTTATCAGATACAGTGGTGTAACATTGTCTTACTTTCTGATCAATACATATAGATAAGAAAAGTATGTATATTTCAATAAATGTGGAAAATTTTCAACCATTGAATTTCCATTTATGAGTAGTAACTTGTACATAGTACTTCTTAACCAACTTTGATACTGTATAACTAGCTGCTTGCATGCATTGCAGAGCACAACTGTAGTAATAATTCACATTTGCTGATGAATTGCTTTAGCATAGAGAGTAAAATTAATTAGGACGTTAAGTTTTAAATTTATGAAAATGCATATTAGGCTTTTCACAGATATTTCTTAAGATACATACAAAATATGTATATATTCATATAATTGTATAAAATCCTGCTAATCTAGCTTCTTCCTAAGTGAGGTGTATGGCACGCCATATTTATACAATGTATCTACGGGGTATTCCTTTAAGGATTTCATATATAATTTATGAAATATCTTCTATATCTGATAAGATATCTATTAAATCTTATAAGATATATATCTCATATAATATATAGTTTATAAAATATTTAAGATATATATTATAAATTATGAAAGATATCTCCTAAGCTTTATAAGATATCTTGTATATCAAATGATATCATGTTTAACATATATCTTATAAAACATAAAATATCTTAAATGTTTTATAAGATTTCTGACAAGCTTTATAAGTTATCTTACATATCTTATAACATATCTCATAAACAATTTAAAAAAAAATATAGCTCAGACTTTGTTATATCTTATAATATACATGCAATATATCTTATATGTTTTATGATATATATCTTATAAAAGTAAATTCATATGATACATTATAAAGTTAACAAGATGTCTTATAAAATTTTGTTTTTGAGATATCTTATAAAATATCTTATTAAGTTTGAGATATCTTAAAAGACATAAGATATATGTTTTAGAAGATAACTTATAAAATATATAACATATTTTATCATCTTTTATCAGATATCCAATTATAAAGGATACAATTAATATATTTCATAAACTTTAGAAGATATCTTGTAAGTTTAATAAGATATAAAATTTATGAGATATCTTTAAAGAGGAATAAATCTAAAAATAGCATGCTATAGAAGTGTAGTAATAGAATCTAACAATAATATCAATTTCATTTTTTCTGTGACGTTGATGATTAACTTATAATGTGATATATTATTTTGTGCAGTTTATATGAGTCGCAATTATACTATAAGGGAGGAATCGCACATTTTCTTCACCAATTCTATTTTCAATGCAAAATATTCTCTTTTTGTAACTAATTTAATGCTGAAGATAACTTAATTTGTTAAAAATCCTTGACAAGAGAAAAAAAATTGTTATGTCCTGTGACTTGCCCACTCTACAAAATCCTAACTCGGGGAGGGGGAACTTTTCTCCTAAGTTCGAAAAAATTCATGATTTCTTAATTCGGAGGGGGGAAGGGGTGTTAAAAACTTAATACCAAAGATAATTTTTTTATACAAACTCTCCATGGATATATGCATTTATGTTTGCAGTTCTGTCTTTACCCTAAATAGCCCTATAAATGAAAATGGAAGAAAGCAGTCTCCCCAAATTCTTTATTTGCACATGTTATAAACAATGGAATTGTTACCGTTGCCCCCCCCCCCCCCCCCGAACAAAAGAAGAAAAGACCCCCCCCCCTCATGACACAACAATAAGACTAAATATCAGTTAAACTACAATCTAAATCTTTAAATGACTTTAACTTCCTGAACTTTTCACTATTTCACAATCATCGCTGGTATGACAGTACTTAATTGAATTTTCTAATTTGCATTGATGATACATGTCTATTACAGTATATAGAAAATGACTATAGCTTTGGCATATTTATTTCCGGTTTCCTTCACTGCGGAATTTAACCTCACCTCTAACCTTTTAATGGGTCAAAAAACCCAAGTGGTGTAACTTTAAATAACAATAACGTTAGTAGGGGTGAGTTAACTAGTATAATCATTCACCTTCAGTACATTTCCCGCCTTGATATCCTCTGTTACAGCCGTTTAAACATGTTCCGTTAATTTGATGACACTGTTCTAAATTCCAACATTGACCACAGGGTTGTATACAGTTCTCTCCATACAATCTCCCGTCACATTCTGTAATAAGTATTAAATTTACTTACATGTATATTGATAATTTACATTGAATGTTTGAAAATGTTGGTATTCCCAGTGTATCAGCATCAACAACCTATCACCTTTCAACAAGGTTCAAATGAGAGGGTTTGTTATTTATGACACGCTTAAATCCCTCTCTTTACTGTATATAACATGCAAATATAGTGGATATTGTGGTGTATAGATAAACAATTACATATATATTCTTGAAATAATAAATATTTTGGTCATCCTCGTTATCAATAATTTTTCGGATTAATCGAATTATACGAAGAAGACAAGAGACCCACATGCCATATTGGTCACCTGAGTTAGATTGGTAGAAGCATCAGTAGTCCCCAGAGCAATGAACAGATGAAATGTAGAAAAACTTTCCCGTTCTGGATATCTGAGCTAAATTCTAATATTCAGTAACAATATAAAACAAAATGTGTTCTTAATACTTAAATGCCTTGTGCATATACTGAAGAGAGGTTTTATATAATCTAAAATCTGTAACATTAACACGCGATATAACTAATCTAGACCTGGGGTTGCGAAATTAATAACTGCGGTGCATTATTTTCTGCTTTTCCTAAATATGCATCTAACCTCTTTCACATTACAAGATTGCTACACGTAGCCATGTCCCCCACCGCCGCAAAAACATTTGTAGCACAAACGTCTTATAACTCCTGTATTTGTCAAATCAAAATGGCAGCGTAATATGATCAACTAAACATGGAGACTAACAATCCTGCAAATTATGAACAAAATCCATTGAGCGGTTTCTAAGGAGTTGTGTTCACAGCGTGAATTGGAATGGTGATTACATGTATCAAAGAGAAGTTAAAAATGTTGAATTGTTAACACACATCAGACGACGAACACGACGGATACAGACCATTTACAAAGGTCACCAAAGTTTTTCCCGTTTTATCTGCCGTCAAACAGGACAGTTCAGAGTTTCTACCATGATTTTTGTCTCTTGGATATATCAATAATGTGTATATGCTTTTCATTCTTTTTCTATTACGTGCATGGCTACAGTAAATATGCATGAAAGGTGAAGATAACGAACAGTGATCAACATCACATACTACAATTAACAGAAATAAAACATTACCTTTCTCGCAGAATATTCCTTTCCACCCAGAAAGACAATCCGACTCGCACGTACCATTAAATCTGTTACAACTTCTACAATTTGGTTTGCACTTCTCGTCACAATTCATTCCATACCGACCACTAGGGCATTCTTTCAGAAAAGCATTTTATAAAATCAAATAAAATATTTATCATTTTGTAAAAAAAAAAGTACATACACATTTTGACAAAGGAAAAGTCTAATCAACTTTGATACATGCATTTCACTGACGTCATGAAGCCTACTTAAATGGACTGAATATGTGTGTTTTTAAATGGGTATTAATACATGGAACTGACATTAGTTTTCATTATGATAAAAAAAAAACCAAAACCAAATTAGAAGCTTCCAGATAGAATTATTATGTTTTCTTGTATTGGTATAGAACAGCTCTATTAATTGTACTGTTACCTCGCTGCATGCATAAACTACGTCATCCGGGTTGACAAAAACGGTTGGCAATGCATGACAACGGGTAACAGTATAAAAATAATTGTACAGAATGTTCACCGTATTTTAAACATTCAATATAACAAAACAAGAGCAACGCCAACGTGGCATAATACGTCCGTAGATTTTGCTCAAGGAAAACATATTTTAGTGGGATTCATATGTTAGTGAAGTTAGCACTGTCCTCTGTGAGTTAATTCATTATTATGCTTGTAGAAATGGATATCAAGATATAAAGAGGGATATAGCCTTAGAATGCGCTACTTCATAAATATACTAATATACCACACACCTTTGTTTGAAACAGTTAGTGCTAAAGTATAAGTACAGGTACAATATACTGAAATGCAATATTTAAAACACAAGTCTATCAACTTACTATACCAGATTAGTAACCAAACCAAATCATCTTCGGTTTGTATCCTGCCATCATGGTGATCAAATATACCAAGTTATAATATCCAGGAGCTTATGGTTCGGTTTGTATCCTGCCCACAATGTTTTCCTAATAAGTGATACTACGACCTTGACCTTTGACCTTGAAAAACAATAGGCACCTTCCTCTCATCATGATGATCAAATATACCAAGTTATAATATCCTGGAGCTTACGGTTCGGTTTGTATCCTGCCCACAAGGTTTTCCTAATAAGTGATACTTCGACCTTGACCTTTGATCTCTGACCTTGACAAACAATAGGCATCTTCCTGTCAGCATGGTGATCAAATATATCAAGTTATGATATCCTGGAGCTTATGGTTCGGTTTGTATCCTACCCACAAGATTTTCATAATAAGTGATACTACGACCTTAACCTTTGACCTTGAAAAACAATAGGCACCTTTCTCTCATCATGATGATCAAATATACCAAGTTATAATATCCTGGAACTTACGGTTCGGTTTGTATCCTGCCCACAAAGTTTTCCTAATAAGTGATACTACGACCTTGACCTTGAAACACAATAGACATCTTCCTCTCATCATGGTGATCAAATGTACCAAGTTATAAAGTCCTAGGGCTTATGATCCAGTCTGTATCCTGCCCACAAGGTCCGGACAGACAGACGAACAGACGGACGACGCCATACCATAATACGTCCTGTCTTCGACGGGCGTATAAAAAGCATTACATGTTTTGTAGGGTAACATGTGAAATTGTCACTTCGACTTCAACCTTGTCAACAATAGTTTTTCAAGGGGTCACAATTTCACATGAAACTCTACAAAACGTTCTACTACTTTTATATCATGGTATTTTCTACCGATTAACCTTGATGTTTAGTTGATTTTAAATTGTTGGGAATTTGGTGTCGTCTGAAATGGAAATAATTACATAAATTCACATTTTATGATATATACGAGGATCATTCAGAAATCATTCAAAAATCACGTAGACAATGTCTCTCTCGTGTATATATATATATATATATATATATATATATATATTGGGATAAATCTCCGATATTATCTTCTAGAGTGCTCGACGTGGCCTCACGAAGCTACATAAATTGATGATCAGATGGACTTCAATCACATAACATTTATTTCTCTACAGGATGGTTTCCTCTCACTCGTCAGGAGAAAAATGACATCTAACGAAAAACATCCGCATGGCTGAGTATATGTTACACAGAAACATACTGGATAGTTGTTAAGCATGATTACACACAGGATTGAGTAAATAGGGTGCTAGTCCCACGTAGCTCTCTTCCTACCTGGGACTAGCAGACACCGAGTTCAAATTAAAATACGCCAACCACACTCATTCATTCCGTAATCCCACTAAATAGAATACCACCGAGCTCAAAAAATTCATATGGACATTGAAAGACAAAAATATTGACTACAAAATTAAGTGGAAATTTTAGGAAAAACATCATCATACTCAAGCATTTCAAAAAACTGCAATCTTTGTACTCTAGAGAAATTCTTTATAATATGTCATCCCGAAAAATCTTCATTGAATAAGCGTTCAGAACTTGTCAGCACTTGCCGTCATTCCCATAAATTTCTATTTACTCAATCCTGTGTGTAATCATGCTTAACAACTATCCAGTATGTTTCTGTGTAACATATACTCAGCCATGCGGATGTTTTTCGTTAGATGTCATTTTTCTCCCGATGAGTGAGGGGAAACCATCCCCTTAAAAACAGCCTGTAGAGAAATAAATGTTATGTGATTGAACTCCATCTGATCATCAATATATATATATATATATATATATATATATATATATATATATATATATATATATATAAACACGCCAAAAACATAACGTCACAGCATCGCGCTGAACAGTTTCTCAAAATATTCTCTTCTACAGATATAAGTGATAAGTGATATTTCCCCATCACTTGTAGGAATGATGCTAATCATTGAAATCTGATATCAATTCTCTGTGATATTAGTTATATTACTGATTTGTGTAATATCAAATCATATCATAATTCCGAACATTTTTAGTTACATCCCACTCTTGTGTAATATCAGTTGTATCACATACAGGTTTAGAATTGATCCTCAGTACAGCCTTGCTTGTCTTAAGAGGCGACTAAATTATATATGTCCCGTGGGTATGTGGGTTAGAATAGGTCCTCAGTACGGCCTTGATTTGTCGTAAGAGGCGACTAAATAGGGCGGTCCTTCGGATGAGACCGCAAAAACCGAGGTCCCATGTCACCGCAAGTGTCATCGCAGGTGTAGCACGATAAAGATTCTTCCCTGCTCAGTGACCATAAGCGCCGAGCATAGGCCTAAATTTTGCAGCCCTTCACCAGCAGTGGTGACGTTTCCATATAAGTGAAATATTCTTGAGAAGGACGTTATAAACAACAGTCAATCAATTAACTATATATGACACTTCAGTTGACCTCAGTGTTCAGCCAAAATGTTGTTTAAGGTCACTAAAACCCCTAATTTGTTAATCTCTACAGATAATCATTTTTTGGGGGGATCAAACACATACAACCCAACCATGTCAAAATTGATTAAATTACCTTGTGTACAATTGATTCCTTCGTAACCTCTGTCGCAACCTTCGGTGCATGTTCCGTTCACATGATGACACTGTTCGTTACCCAAACAAACTCCACATGACTGATTACAGCCTAGTCCAAATGTATTACCATCGCATTCTTTGTAAAAGAAGATAGATCCATGTATATTGAAAAAAGGGATAAATGTTATTTGTGGAAATGAGATAATCAATTATCAAAAATGATTAAAAAGCTACAGTTTCATGTAAAATGCAGGCAAATAATCATGCATTGTTCTATGAAAGTTAACAAAATTAAAAGCAAAAATCATCATTGGTAAAAGAAAAATATATTGAAAAACTGATGTATTATATATCTTGGTTAACGTACGGTACGTAACTGTGAAAAAGATGTTACCAATGATGAAATAATGATATGAAGAGTTTTTTTGATAAGTAGGTAGGCACTCGTACATTTCTTTATGAAAGGAAATGTTAAGTGCAAATGAATTTATCATGACCATTTCTTTACTTGAATCACATTTCTGATTTTTCCACCCAGCCAGACATCCATTCTGACACTGTCCTGTTACTCTGTCACATCTCTCAGGGTCTCCGCAATTGATGTTACATCTCTCTTGGCAGTTGTAAGCATAGCGACCTTCTGGACATTCTATCGATAACGAAAATGTGAGAATTATTCCGAGTTATGGTTATTTTCAATGATGGGAATTGAGTACGCTATGTCACTGAAGAAAATAACACAACTGACAAGGTAACAAACGTTTTTGAAAGTCCAACTTCTTCGATCATCAACATTTTAATACGTTATACGCGATTTTTAAACAAGTTTTTTTTGTTGTTTAGCAAGATCCCAGAATTGTTATCATAAGGAATTAATATATACATCATTGATGAAGGAAACACAAGGGTAGTTGTTTATTAATTGAAATACCAAATAGAACCATCGTGTCACAATGAGAGGGGTGAACGACAGACGGACAGACAACACAATTCCTATAAAGCTTAAAGTTATCTAGTATAATCATTTACCTTCAGTACAGTTCCCGCCTTCATATCCTCTGTCACAGCCGTTTAAACATGTTCCGTTAATGTGATGGCACTGTTCTAAATCCCGACATTGACCGCAGGGTTGTGTACAGTTCTCTCCATACAATTTCCCGTCACATTCTGTAATAAGTATTAAATTTACTTATATATAATGGTAATTTACATTGAATGCTTGGACACGTTTTGTTTGCATTTATATTTCCCTCGAATATCGAATTCATCGAATATAACACCTTCCATCAAAGTTTATTCAATGAGTCTATGTTTAACGACACTCTTAATTCCCCTTGTTTGAAATATATAAGTAGTACATCCTGAGGATATTGGGGATTATAGATGAACAATTACATATATATTCATGAAGTACTACTAATAATGATTGTAGTCATCCACGGCTTCAATACCTTTTTCTGATTAATCAAACTCTATGATGAAAAACAAAACAAGATATTTTCCACAATAATTTTGTCTTTTTTTGCCATTAATAATGCGCAAACATTTTTAAATGTTGTTCTATTACATACATGTGTATAATAAAAATGCATATATTGAAATAAACTGAAATAAAAACGTTACCTTTCTCACAGGCTGTTCCTTTCCATCCCAGATTACAACCAGACTCGCACCGGCCATTAAATCTATTACAATGACCTCTACAATTTGGATTGCATGGTGTAACACAATTCTTTCCATACAAACCACCAGGACATTCTGTCAGAAAAAACATATTATATAATCAATTGACGTCTTGCAGCATTTTGTACAAAGTATATGAATACACAATTTCAGAAAGGAAAAGCACAAATCAACTTTGGTACATGCATTTCACTGACATCGAGTAACCTAATTCAATGGGCGGTTTTGTTTGTGTGTTGGAATTCTTTCCGAAATACAAATTAATTCATGGAACTCATTAATTTTTATTAGATTAATAAACCAAAACCAAAGTGAAAGCTTCTAATTGAAAACACGATATTTTGTATAGATTAATCTTCATGATCAGTTGATATTAAAATGTTGGGACTTTTAGTTTAACACTGAATTACCTCTACATGTATGTTAATGTTAACCGCTCTCTGTTGGAGAAATATTCAAAAGTAGTACTGGACAATAATTGTTGTAGATATTTTGTTAATTTACCATGCATGTATGAAATCCAGTACACGTTATGAAAACCCACCTCTGCAATAAACGCTACATTACTCGCAGGTAACCTCAGTAGATATGCTTTTTTTTTATATACCTAAGGTACATGTATATACATGTGTCTGATTTATTTAAACACTTAAAAAATGAAATGATATTTGAATTTTGCGGTTGAAATGATACTATGGGAGTGAAAAGTTTCTTTTCTAATTTTAAATTCTAATTCTAATATACTTTCCACCAAATCTGCTTATCGGGAGGGGGGAAGATATACAATGATTTCCCGTAACATAAAGACTATTTTGTATTTGTGAAGTGTTTCTTGTAAAACTGCGTTGATATCGTATTCTGGTTTAATATGGCTGTGGTCAGAGTGAGCCATCTCTAGTACCCTCAAAACTTTAGTTTCTTTCAATAGATTAGATTGATTGGTTGATTGTATATTGTTGGACACCCATCTCGAGAATTTTTCACTCACATGGAGACGTCACCATTGTCGGCGACGGCTGTAAAATTTAGGCCTATGGTCAGCACTTGTGGTCTTTGAGATGGGAGGGATCTTTGTCGTGCCACATTTGTTGTGACACGGGGCCTTGATTTTTGCGGTCTCATTCGAATGACTGGCCAATTTAGTTGCCTGATACGACAAACAAGGGGTACCGAGAACCTATTCTAATCCAGATCCCAATGAGACCGTCGATAGATACACGTAGCCAAGTTGTTCCCATACCGTTAGGATATTTCCAGGTTTATTGAACGAATACACGTCGGTTAATGTATAATCTGATGTTTTCAGCGCGACGACGTGGGTATGCATCAAATTTGTAAATGATGTACATATAAAGAAAGAGTAAATATTAATTTTCTGCGTACAGCAGTTGTAATAATTTTCAGTCGTGATATGCAAACGTTTTCGGTTAAAAAATTTAGGTGTGTATTTGTCAAACTTTAAGTCCAAACTACTTTCTGTTCATTCATAAACAATTTGGTATTCAGGTAAATAAATAGTTGTATCTCAAACTTTCACCCGTACGTCTAAATCAGGTTTTAAATTGCGGACTAAGCAAGGTCTATTTTTAAATACTAGCATTCCAACTGGTTTGTGGTCTTTGATTTGGACGTAGCAGGTACGAGTAACAGGCATCAAGTACATATAGCTGGTACTTCTCAACATTGTATCATATTCAGTTTATACTGCTTTAGACAGATTCTACTTTAGCACACCTGAAGTAAGCTTATCTACTTCTTTATTGATATTAATTTCATTTATATTCATGTATACATCTTCGAAACGTTTTCACTCGCAGTTTATTGTTGAATTTGTTGTGTAAAGTTGGTTTAAGTTAGTATATTGTTAATTTTGCAAGTACTTTGTATATTTTTGAAGTGTAACAGGAAGGGAGAAAATGCAACGGACCAGGCTGGGATTCCAACCCGGACCTACTGAATCTCTAGTCGGGTGCTCTACCAACTGAGCTAATTGGCCACCGGCGATCGAGCCGGGTGACCGCTACATCCCTCCCTCCTCAAATGTCTTCACACCTGAAGATATCAACTCAGGATCTTTATCCCCGGCAAGCATTTTCACCTGTCAGTTCCGGGGGATGGTCACATTGCATTTTCTCCCATCCTGTTACTTTCTATTACCAATCTTTTGTAAATTGATTAAATATACAATGAATAGGTGAATATAGCGAACAGTGATCAATCTCATTACTCCTATAAGAAATATAAATTGATAATTTGGACAAACACGGATCCTTGGATGTACGACAGGTGGGATCAGGTGCCTAAGAGGAGTAACCAGATAACCTGTTGATCGTCCACATCCGCCGTGAGACCTATATCTTCATCAGGTAAACGGAGTAATCCATAGACAAAATCAGTGTATAATCGACGGCTTAACAATTGGTTTAAAAAACGTCAGACAGCATCTGACCCAATCACAGGTTGTACTGGTAAGCTAGATCGTTGCATATTGATAATAAAATTTGCAAAATGCTGACTTTAGACGAGACTGTTAAAACCCTCTGTAACATCAACTTGATTGTCAATAGCCAGCCTCAATTTAAAAAATGGTAAAATATGTTAAAATCAATATTAAGAAAATAGCGAAGTAGTGCATCTTCCAACGCATCTGATGTTCTAAGTTATGTGCACTATGTGTTAAAAAATTCCCTTAGCTATACATATTCTACATATTTTCTTACCTTCATCACATCTATCGCCTTGAGCTCCGGCGTCACATCCGTTTGGACAACTTCCGTTCACGTGATTGCACTGTAACCCATCGCTACAGTTACCGCAGTTCTGTTTACACTCCAGGTCGTATTTATTATCATTACAGGCTGTAAGATATATTTCATGTTAATCATGGAGAATTGGAAATCATGTTATGTGTGGTAGCGATCTTTAAACTCTAAAGTATTACATTCATTGTGTATAATTATGATATACAATTACACCATAGATATATAGTGTGAAACTGCAATAGTCACCATTTAAAATGAATATACAATGATAGCTATGTCTGTTGGATTCACGAGATAACACCATTTTTCAACAAAGGAATCTCTCTCTCTCTCTCTCTCTCTCTCTCTCTCTCTCTCTCTCTCTCTCTCTCTCTCTCTCTCTCTCTCAGGCATTATCATTGTCAATAAGAAATCATGATAATGATACTGACATGTTAATACACCAATCCATATCCACAAATATGAATATCAAATGTATATACATCTAGGCCTGTACGTCACTGTAGCTTTCAAAATTGTAAAATATACATTTCTTTTTAACTTACGTACATGTATGCATAGCGTTATGATTGCGTAAACAAATCTTTCTATCTCTTGTGGTTTGTCATTTTGATTCATATCTTATATTTGCATATACTGAACGAAAGAAAGCCTTTCTCAAAAACTGATACTTTTTGAATATACACATTTAAATAAAATTTATCTTTTTCGTCTAATTAGGCATTTCTACACCTGTACATTCATTCTTTAAACGTTTTGTAAATAGAGAAATGTGAGGTACTTCAATTATGAAAGAAGGGATTGCTCCTCGAGTTATTCTATCGAGATGTTTTTGTATGTTTATGATTGTAACAAATCAATGAGTGCTAAATGATCGGCTAGATGTATTCATATTGAACGCCTTTGCGCTCAGACGTTTCTCGTTTGATATTTTGTTACAACCAATATAATAACATTTCACCAATACACATTTTTAAACACAATCCTTATAAAATAATGAATTGTAACGATCGGGATGAAAAAATTTATACCACGTGAAAAATCACTTTTCTTAATGTTGGCCTTTTGCCTCTAACTAGGAGGTAAAATATCCATTGTGTTGGATTATACAGGTGTCGAATTATACAAGTGTCCGATTAGACAGTGTGGAGTGTATGTTCTAAGCATACATTAATATCTTGATCAATTATAGTGATGTGACACTGATGTAATGAAAGTAATTCTATGAATTGTTTGTATCGGTTTCAAATGTTGACTTTTTATTGGCCTGAGTCTAGGGAACACAGTTTTTGTATATCCATGTGTTTTTAAGTTTTTCTTTAACCCACTCTACTCAAGTATACAGTCCAATATAAAAATTGCGAATGATTTTTAGTTTCATGATTTGGATTGGCTACGCATTGATTACTGAATCTATCTATGCTATCAGAACAAAATTGTATTTATATTTAGAAGAAATGTATGGAATAGAAGAAAGGTACAAGAAGAAACCATTCTTATAGAGATACAACAATCAGCATATGGATACAGTCCTTATAACCGTTAATATGCATACGCTGGTTTTCAAAATGATCAAATTCTTCGATTTGCGATGAAATACAATTTTAAAGCAGGGTTAAACATGTAACAAAACTCACGCTGATCACAGAACGACCCCTTGTAGCCCGGAATACACCCCAGACATGTTCCGTTCACTATGTTACAGTGGCTCTCCTGACAGTTCTTGGAACACGGTTTATCGCAGTTTTCTCCATATACGCCTGATTTTGGACAACCTACAATTGATTGATAGATTTATTATCAAGGAGATGTGTAAAACATGACTTCCATAACATATTCAATAAAATAGATTAAAAAGAAAAAAAGTGAAAATTCATCTTGAAATCTTTGAGTTTTTGTTTACAATAAAGTGTTGAACTCATTACAAAATATTCTCTATTTTCTGGATTATAAAATCTCGATTACAGCAATCAATCATTGCGTGCAAAAAAAATCAACAAAAAAGCAACAAAAAAAAAACAAAACAAAAAAAAAACTCAGGATGTTTCCGAAAATATCCAACCATTACTACCGGTATCTCATATTGACCACAATATGTGGAAATATTTGTTTTCTTTATGTGTTTGTGAACCTTGTACGCAGTTTTGAATCAATATAACAGTGAAGAAATATTTTATCATACTAAATTGATAAGAACTGACAAAGAGAAAATATATTTGTTTCTAATGTCGTTTTACATTAACTTATTATATAGTTATAACCACACGTCTGTTTGTTAATTTAAAAAAAAACGTGCTTACATAATTAGTGTTTACTTACCGTAAACTTCAAATTCACAGAGTTCGTTGTATGCGTACTGAGAATATCCATCAGGATAAGTGACATTCTGTAGTCTCTCGTTGTAATAAATGACGTAACGTCCGTGTCTAGGACATGTTATGTTTGTCGGGTTTGGTATTGTGGCTTTGGTGTACATCGTGTCTTTAAAACACAGCACCCCGTCATCTTTGTTGGTTGTATTCGATATGTATACCGAGAAACCAAGGAATCGAGCGGTGTAACCGTTATTGAAATCTGAAAAAACCTTAAGTATTCAGCATGAGGAGATTGAATGTTTATAATGTCTTTTTGCTATCATCTATCGCAATTTCAAAGAGCTAGGTCCTGTAAAATAATTCAAAAAATGAAGAACAATTATCAATACAAATCATGGATATACATGAAGTTGGTGATCACAAGTATCTATATATATATATAAGAATATCGGCGGATCTTGGTCTCTTTGTAATGTTGTGTATTCTTCAAACTTCTCCGGGATCTGGAAAATGGACAATTTTCGTCACTTTTTCTACCTTTAAGGAGAAATTTCCATATGGCCTCATGCATGGGCCAGAAAAAGGCAGTAGCTAGATATAGATTATCTTCAAAAGAAATACTTATGTATGTTTCGTTATGCCCTTGGCTGTGGCCAATTTCTTTTTCTCTTTAAATCTAATCAGTCGTCTGATTTTAACGTTTGCAGGCGGATCACCATAACGCATAGCAACGAATTGTACGAGGATATAAGAAAATTAATCACAATTTAATGTACTTATTATTGTTTCAGCAACCAAAATGATATAATATATTGATAATTACATTTTTAAATTATCAGTTTATGAAAAATCCAGTTTAAGGCATTAAAATGTGCATAGACGGCGACCCGGCAGAATCAAATGAAGTAGGCCAGCTATGACGCACAGTTATACATCCAATCTTGTCTCAATTTGTATAAAAGTGTACAAATAAAGTGTGCCTGTCGATCAAATATGGAAGACGCGTGCAAAATACACCAGACGCAAAAATATTGTAATACTTTTTTTTTGAAAAATTAAAATAAAGATGCATAAATAAGAGCTCACATTCAATCTCTTTGTGCATAAATCCAGCCAAAATTCGCCCATTTTCTGCAGTAATTGGTGATGATAGGTTAGAGAAGCATGGTTTAGCTTAGGTTTTAATCCCAGGTTAGAAGCAAACAAAATTATATTTTATTTTCTAGATTTCTTTCTATTTCGGTTAGGATCGGATAATTTTTGAAGTAGTCCTTTTTTGCTTTCCAAGATGTTGTTCATAAACGTCAACGTCATGTCGTTATTTGCGGTTTTTTTTCTTCTTAGAAACAACGCAATATTTAATTAACGCTTACAAGAAAACGACATGAGACATAAGGAAAATTGATGTGTTCTGACAATGGCATATTGTAGACATGTTATGGATTTAATTTGGTCAAATTTGTAGACAGTGCCGATTTTGCTCCCTAACGAAACTATCTCCTTTTGTATGGAACTAGTAACGTTCCTCCATGTAAATATTTACTGCAGAATATGAATTGTCATTATACATGTGATGTTGTTAAGATTCATCATGAATAGTGTTTTGTTTCGTCAAGAAGCCAAATGAAATTAAGGTGCAAAATAATGATAAAACCTGCATATTTGGTCTATACAGTACAAAACGTCAAGAAAAATGTCGACTTTGAAATGTCGTAATGGCAAGAAATCAGCAGTAACAACATTTCGCATATTAAAAGCCATATATTTTATACGTAATTATGAAATTGCTTGGACGTTATATTAAGTAACTTCTTAAATTAGTACGTGCACAATAACACATACGTTTGCATACTTGATGGGAAATGATATTTTGTATATAAAAGTGAGCCAAATTAAGAAGCTAAAGAACAAAATCTGTTTTAGTAATTGTACTCTATAATTATCTTAAAAAGTGTAATAGTGTAATATATATTCGTATAATATGAAATTTCTTACAATTAGATTTGATTAAACAGACTGGTATTATGGTGTATGTTTTAAACCGAGGTTAGACTGCCATTGAGGTGTCAGTGTTCATATTACTATGGTGTTGTGATGTCCCATTGATGCTATCATTTTACAAAACAATTCGAGCTCATGTTGGAATTAAATTGATCGACAAGAAGATTTAGAAATTAAGTCGTGAGGTACGAAGATAATGATTTACAAAAAAATATATAGGGACGTTTCGAGTTCATCCGGTACTCCAGGATTTTTTTGCATTTAGCCATGTCGATCACGTGATATGACATAATGTTCAGCAGTGGTACTTCCGCTTAATATCTATTACACTGATTACAAAATTGGCGGGGGCAAATGGAATATGAAAAAAGATGTATCTATTATTGTTCGTCCCTCAGAAATAAATGCAGTTTTCTTTAGGATTGAAAATGAGGCAAATACAACAATCTAATTCAAATGATAATGTTAGATCCGCTCGCATACACGTATACATAGTCGACGAATCTGTTGATCATCACTGTAGTTAGTCATCATTTATTCTATCTATTAATCTATATATTTGATTTCTTTCTCAATCATATTTTGATTGTTTCTTTTTGTTTTGTATTTTTCCTTCTTGTCCAAGGTGCAAGGATCATATCGGCTGCCTAATGTCTAGATCTACATGTAGGTACACCCCTCCCCATCCGCGCCCGAGAATATGTTTCAGTCTTGCCTGACGAAACGTTTTTTTTCTAATATTTTTTTTTCTATTGTCATACACGCAGATAAATTGTATAGCTTCATTCAACATTTATCTTTGAGAAGAGGTCTGGAATATACAAAGTCCACATATGTTTTAACGACACTCAGATTGAATGTACAAAAATAGGAAAACAGACGCGACCATTTCAATAAATTTAACAGAGCAATGGCTCAATAGAATATGAATAATCAATATTCCATGACTTTACAATTTTTGCATCTTTTTCTATTATTTCCGAATAAAAGAATTTGTTTTTAATCCAACGTGTTCACATGTCATTGAGCTAATAAGTAAAAATTAATTTTACCGCGTCGCAACCATTGTAAAATGGATCATTGTCATTGTCATTTCTGTCTCAATTAAATTTAAAAATATCTAGAATACTACCATTATATTGAAACTATTTCCTTTTTTTAAATAACCCCAGGAAGAACCAAATAACCCCCCCCCCCCAAACAAAAAACCAAAGCCTGCAGGTCATGCCTACCGTTTCGTGGAGATCGTTCACAACCCCCTTCCCCGCCCGAAAATGTTTCAGTCTTGCCTTGCGAAGAGTTTATTTTCAAAAATCATTTTAAATGTATAGGTTTATCTAACACCTGTCTTTGGGAAGAGGCCTGTAATATACAAATTGCACATGTATTTTAGCGACACTCGGATTGAATGTATAGAAATAGACAATTGTTGCATCTTTTTCTTTTATTTCCGAAGTAAAATATGGTATTCTAACGTGTTCATAAGTCATTGATCTAATAGGTAAAAATGAAATTTACCAGTGATCTCAGTGATATCAGTTATCAGAATAAATATATATATATATTACATGTGACAACAATATCAGGGATTAGAATATATATATATATATATATATATATATATATATATATATATATATTATATGGGATGATATCAGTGATCAGAATGAATATTATATATATATATTGCATGTGATGATAGCAGTGGTCAGTATAAATTTGTATACTACACGTGATGATATCTGTTTAATTTAAATGTTTATATTACATGTGATGATATCAATTGGTATTTAATATAGATAAATATATATCAGATGTGATGATGTCAGTGGTCAGTATAAATGTATATACACTTTATATGTATTACATGCTTTGATATCCGTACTTTATATAAATGTATTACATTTAATGTGATGATACCAGTGGTCAGTATAAATGTATATATTACATGACACCCAATTAAGAAATTTACATACCACAAATATGCTATGTAATTGTCGTATTGGGATTTGTTTAACTTAAAGGGTGGGTGCAATTGTCGTATTGTACTGGATGGGTGTAAATACAAACGTTACAATACGACAACTATTTCCTGCATTTACACCCACCAAGTAAATTACAATGTGACATTTCAAGCCCATCCAGTAAATTTAAAAAAAAACCACGATATGATATATCTCTTGTAGTTTCATCAAGTTGTAGGGTGTGTGATAGACGGATAGACATGGACAACTTTGCAGGGAACACAATGATTAACCGTGTTCCTCATTGATGGTAAACGTATGATAGTATTTGAAAAACAATTAGAAAGGTGCTGTTGTATTTTGGAATTTTAGTCCCACGCATGCAATTATGCCGTTCGATATTCATTTTTTACTTCAAAAGACTAGTTGACGATTTGTTTTACCCCAGGCTGAATTGTCCGTCCTGTAGTATATAGTTATGTGACGTATACTGAGGACACCTCCTAGATCCACCCACCACTTCGCTCTTTGTTTATAATTGTTGGATATCGTACACTGTCTTCCTGTAGCTGTAAATTTTGATTTCAGTCCGTCCACTGCTCGTTCCGCTCCCCATGGTTTATTGGGATATGGATTCAACTGTTTTGCAGTTTTTCCCAAAGCAACGTTGTCTAAAAAAGATAATGATTCTAGAAATATTACAGTAAAACACAGTTCCAGCGAATACGCCTATAATGAATTCATAATTACAACAGAGGTATTTTAATTTCCTGTAGTTTTAAAAGAAAGTTTGAACTTAACGGATATAATTACGTCGAGAACGAATCAAAATTATTCATCCACATCACTTCCCAATAAGCGTGTATGCCAACTGCAAACATTTCTCTCGAAAAGCAATGCTGTCTGGGAAAACAGGATAAAAGTCTTTGTGTAATATACTGTACCCACTGCAAGCAGCGATCGATGTGTTGGTGAATTACTTTTAAGATAAATGTTATACAATTGCAAAATGAAATAGTAAAGTATGTTCATAATGTAATCTAAACTGATTGTCGTGTTACATGTATGCGCTAATTATAGAAACGTCCCCAGAATCATCTCGAGATATGTGCTGCTTTGTCGGTTTCTCGGACAATTAGCGATGAGGATCCTGATTACAATATCGCCCACCGTGAACACTGAATCCGGCTTCTTGGGTCATATAAACATGTCCAGCCCCCCCCCCCCCCCCCCGGGAAGGAAGCAGGGTACGTTTCTTTTGGGTGGAATTCAATGTTTAATTTGATTGAATCATTTTTCAGGTAAGAAATTAAGACACACTTTCATAGAACAATGTTCGCCCTTCTTACAAGTGAAAACAGACTAACTAATCAATCCGGACATTTTCCACTGTGTGGATAGAGACTTACTGGTCACCTACAGAGACTATTATCAGGTGGGATATTACGGATGAAAGATACTTTCTTATGAATATCCATGAGATAATACGGTAATGCCACCCTCGGAGGCGCAAAAACACGGGAATAGTTTCGTGTAGAATTACCTTACATTTCCGCTACTCATATATATACAATTGTCACCCGTTGAATTGAATCAAAGTATGAAACATCATATATCGGCAATATTCTTATATTTTCTGTTTAAATATCTAGCATTGCATGTGACCTGAAGGCTCTTTTGTGCAGGATCAGTATGAAGACTAAATGCAAAAACATATTATGAACACAAAAAATTCTATGTCGGATTAAGGCTTTAGAAGTAAGGAGTGAAGATATGATGCTAAAGACTTCACTGAGACACGAAGTGGGAAAGGGGCGGGGAGGGGGGGGGGGGTTACAGAAGGAGGTACCCCTTAACTCCCCGGAAGTGGCGGTTTCAGGATTTAAAAAAGACCGAAAGAGGTACATTCTGAACGCGTTCTGTTGAATTGATATGTAAAACTGAATATTTCCTGTGAAAATGTCAACTTAAAAAGGTGTAGTGATCAATATCATAAATTCTATAAAGAATACAAAATCATTATAGAGAAGGGAAATATGCTCCCCCGGAAACACAAGGTGAGGAGCTTGTAGAAGAGGTATTGATTAACCAATTTATTTCAAATATCCTAAGCATTCTTTCGATGAGATGAATGAGGGAGTGTGTTCTCTCAACTCCAGAACAACTAATACTCGGACACATTTCCTTCAATTCTAGAACTGAGGATAACGTCCAGTGATACATCGTGTAGATATCTGCTAAACCAAATACATTAGTGCAGTTTCATGTTGTGTAAGGTTAGTAACAAAAAAGAAATATTATATTGATACGAGGAAGATCTGAATTAGTAGTACCCCTCTACTTCTCTTTCTAATTGGTCTCCCTAATGATAAATACTTTCCGACGCCCGTTAATTCTATAGTTTGGAGAACGAGTGCATTAACTCAAATCATGATAAAATTTTCACATACATGGATAGTCAATGAACATTGCAATTGAATGCCTCGCAAACATCTACAATACATTTGACACGTTCTCTTATGTCGAAATGTCGTTTATTTAATCTTTGTATTCCCACCGATTTTTTTTCTAAAACTTGAGTTGCCATTAACTTTTCTTTTTTAACAAAATTTCAACTTAAAATTGATCACAGGTGATAAGAGGGCACAGGATAATATCACCATCTAAAACTAAAACCGATATCGTTAAAATACCACATTTCAGAAAACGGAAGCGTGGTTCCGCATTTACTTTTGGTTGTGACGTAGAGCTAGGATAGGACCACATAAAATACTTGCATTTCCAATGGTTTTTGCTTTCGACATCTTTACTTTACAAATTTAAATGAGAGCCATTTCCTCATGAATGTGAACATTTTGCATACGAATCCTGATAATTATAGTTATTTTAACGACTGGGCATTCTCTGAACAAAAAATGAAAATCAGAAACACAATTCATTTTTATACATTCATGAGGGTATGAACAGTAACGCTTGATGACAGCGTAATTTTCATGAAGCGCTCTGCTAGTGGACAACGTCGTGATTAATACGCTCATGTATCTTTCAAAAATTTACTTCATTTCTAAAATAGGTTCACACCATAACCTTTGTCCCAAGATCATCCTAAGTTTGTATAAACATGGCTACAGTCATGTTAGCTTACAGAAACCGTGAAAAGATATTTAAGGACATTGACAACCCGGAAGATTACTTAACTGTGAGTAAATACAGACTTTCGTGGTTTTCATAACCTCCTGGCGCTATTGGGCCGTGGTGCCTTTTTCTTAATGTCACTAGTATAGGAACACTTGTGAGTGGATGAACGAATATCTATCTATCTATCTATCTATCTATCTATCTATCTATCTATTTATCATTTGTGCTATGTATTTTATGATATATAGTCGGTCAAAAAGCTTTTTAGCTCCTTTTGCTTGTTTATTGTAAAATTACTTATTTGCTATCTAACAAATCGTCCACATAATTCCATATCCAATCGGATAACCTCTTCATTTTCCGTAACCGGAAAGAAGACTCGAACGTGGATCGGTGCAAAGATAACATCAAATCGATGCGACTTAAAGGCTAGAACCGAGTCCTTGATTCTGATCACTTTATATCGAACCTCTACTACATGGATCTTGCTCAAATAAGGAAATATACCTATTCTCATGCAAATATGTGGGTTATATTGATGAATGTTTTAACTCATGGCGATGAATTTTAAATATTTTTAGGAGACACACAACGAGTTGAATATAAATCATATCGCAGCACAAATCATGGGGGATTCTCTCTCTATTTATAGCCTCTACGATTTTAACTACTCCTCATGCGACAAGATGGGCCATTCAATAAAACATGCATCGAGCTGATTTCTGATCAGAAGTAAGATTTAATTCTCTTACCGTAAGCAAATACAACATTCGTTACGAAGACAAGTTCACAGAGACAAAACAACAGCGCCGTGATCTGGCCAGCCATTGTGCTGTGTTATTGCACTGCTGGTCCGCTAAAGATTCACTAAGATCCAGGAAGTGGAAAGAAATGAGCAGTTCGCAGCTAAAAATTGTATATGCATGAAAATTTAATACACATATTAATCATCTTTGTTTAAGGTTCATTTTAATTCCCTGTCAACGAATAAAAGAGAAGCAAACCACAGATATATTTTAAAAATATCATTTAAACTTCTTCCCTGCTGTTTTCCGTTTTCAGAGTACATCAGATATAGGAAAACTTCCGTTTTCTGTTGTCACATAGGGAGTAATGTGAACGAACCTATCTTAAATTCAGAAATTAACTTCCTTTTTAAAACCAGACAAGTAGAAATTGAGTCTTTATAAAAATATTCCCAGAAGCCTGATGTAAGTACCTGTACTTGACGCTACTTCAATCGTATTAGCAGTCAGGAAATTATTCAAGCATAAAAAACTTTCTATTCCACACATGGTAGTAAATTATCGGAAATTGAAACAGATGAAGTTGTGGAACGAGGCATTACTGAAGTTTTGAGTAAATGACCGACGGAGAAGACCTGCCCTTTTGTTGTTAGCCTGATTAATGCTGCTACCCACTTTTCGGTTGTTTCAAATACTACTACAGAAACACATAGAGACGATCAGTGAAAAATGTCCACGAGTATGCCTCTAGCAATTCCTTCTTTAATCTCTGACTTTTTTATATTGCTCACGTCTCCTCAACATTACTGGGACTGCTAAACATTATCATGTAGGTTGTACACATTTCATACACACGTGCATACAATAATATTGCATGCGAGGACGCAATGAAATCCATTACGAATGAAGTATTAATGAATATATACTGAATGAAGTATGTCAGTTTATTTAGAGTATGTGAAGTATAGTGTGAAGAGGTTTGAGGTATATGATTTCATATGCTTTCAAAACTTACGTATGAATAAATGACTCGATAGTGTTGATTAATTTAGAGAAAGCATCTATTGTTCCTGAACAACTAGTATTCAACACCAACGAGTTATTCATCTTACCTTTTAAAATCCCTTATGGATTGACTTCCCTTTTGACAGAAACCATTCAACTGTTCCCCTGCTAAAATATGACAATGACAGCGCTCTGAACTGATATGTCCTGTTTCACGGAACCAATCATTTAAACATACGAGGACTGTACGATATGTAATGTGTATTGCATAATATCTCAAAAGCATTCGACTAAAAATAGTGAAATGAACATTACATCCCTTCAAAATATTCTCCGCGGTTTGAAATACATAATTTCAATCTCTGAATCCATTTCTGAAATGCGTCATGGTACGCTAATGTAGGTAGACCTCTGAGGCACTGACTGATGACTGAACCAAGGGCTTGTCGGGACTTGTAACGACGACCAGATAAGAACTTTTTAAGTTTTGGATACAGGAAAAAGTCGCATGGGGCTAGATCCGGAGAGTGCGTTGGGTGTGGCAAGACAGTAACCTTCGCCGACTTCAAAAATTGCTTCACAAGCTCAGATATATGTGATGGAGCATTATCATGAAGTAGACGAACATGCCTAAATCCTGACACAGGGTGTCGTTTATGATAATATTTCTTGAGCTTTTTTAGTTTAACATCTCGGTAATACCGACCTGTAACACTTTGTCCTTCAGCACCGGAATTTGTACTGCTATACCATCACATGAGAAGAATATACAATAAAGAACGTTCTTTGTGCTTGTAGTTCACTTGGCAGCTGCAGACCTTCTATCGTGTTTAATTAGCCATATTTTGTTTCCATTTTTTACATTAGCACTGGGATTCCTTAAAGTACATCCATATCCGGTAGAAAATTCACCGGGTCTCAGGTAGCTCGCGTTGGAGTCTCGGAGCAGCGAGATTATATTTCATTCGATAGTCTCTTATTTTACGCTCTAAACACCGATAAAGAATATGTTCCGAACACGTTAGTAGGGGTGAATGTTACACGGCGCATGAATTCGCCACAAACGGTATATAACTCTGAGTTTAAAGATTGGGGTTTCCTCATTAGCTGAAATTTCCATAGGAATTTGACCCTGCCCATACCTTTACAGATCTGAAAATATATGGACAATATTAGGTACAGTTAAATAATTTAGGCTATGGTTGTACATGTATATTATCATGAACTTTTAAATTTCGTATGGCGATAAACGTAGTCCATATCGTCGATATTCAAAACGAAAGATTAGCTGAATTTTCACTAAAAGCCTTTCCATTAGGGAAACCTGTTTGAAGTCGATGACCTAGCCGGAGTAGCCCGCTCTATACAGAATACGATATCACGTGATTCGGATGTATTGTCCGCTGTTTTTGGTACATAAACACGCAATCAACGTCATGTATTCGATACATACGTTATACATGCATATGTAATTTATTTACAAGTACACTAAATTTTGATAAATTGTATGTAGTTATATACATGTGCAAATAACTCTATCAGAAATAAGAGGACGTTTCTGAATTTAATTTTCTAAACAAATAATTATATATTTTCTTTGTTTACATTATAATTATGCAAAGTGGAATGCACTAGTATGCGTTTACTTTCTTTATCAAAACTTTACACATTACAGGTAGATCTTTAGGTTTATTGTTCTACCTCTAATATAATTACCGGAACATAAAGACTTACGCGTATATTACATATACATCTTTTTTCACAGCACGTGCTTTTTAAATAGATAATCAAGGTATTTTCATAAATAATCATACGAGCCCAGATTATTATAATATATTTTGCTTCAAGGCAAATTTGATCAAGAGTCCGAGGTGTCTTTAATTTTTGATTATTTTGTTTTCTTTGTGAACACTTGTGTCAAATATTTAGTAAATCAAAATATAATATAGGGTCTGAACAAAACGTATGTTGACGATTAACAGTTCTAATATAATTTCCGTACTTAGTTGAAAATAATTTTTGAATGACATTAAGGTTTGTACTGTACGGTATCCATACATTAGCAATATCACCCCTTTCATCGTCACAAATAAATAACGCATTAAATTATCGATAACATATGCAGCATATTTTCTGTGAAAATCATGCATAGCTTCTATTGAATAAAAAAAAATAGATCAAAATTCTGACAATTAGATAATGTCATGTGATTAGTAAACGATATATTCATATTTCTAGAGTGAATCGCGTTCTATGTGTTAAGACCCGCGCACTTTGTTTATCATTATTCATGAAGGAGTAAGTACTGGCGAAAAGTGCTTGTTATTGGGTTTAAAAATCAATTGACACTTCGATATTCCTCGCAATAAAAAAAGTTAACTATTAAAACTATTTAGAAACCATCGTCTGTGGCCTCTATGTATGAAATGTTAACTTTTTCACAATAATATTGCTTTAATTGACCATGGAAAAGGGGGTCAACTCTAATTGCTGTATCACCTCATCTTTTACCTTTGATAATTGTGTGTAAAATATTCACGTTTGATATATACGTGTATGCATATATGTGCTCTCTCTCTCTCTCTCTCTCTCTCTCTCTCTCTCTCTCTGATCGGAATAAGTGCATAGGTTTATTGATGCTTCTTCATGCCGCACAATCTCACCACAGCTCTGTTTTTGCTGAATAAGGATAGATTAAATCAACACTGGTATAGTGATGAAAAATGTCATTTATTGAAAATTATGAAAAATATATAAACCATAATAGGGAATAAGACAAGCAGCTAATCACACAATGCAACATGGTATTTCAATATGCTTATCCCCTAAGATTACAGATGTACAATATATATACACAAAAATACAAACTACATAAAGTATACAGCAAAAAGATTGCACATCAAAAAATAAGAATGCGATAAAAAATAAGAATATTTTACATCTGTAAATGTAAGTCAGGTAGGAAAGCTGGGGTGGTGGTGGGTGTGCTGAAAATGTTATGCTGTCTTACTACTGTGGCTAAAGTGAGAATAACGAAATAATCAATGGTCACTTTCGATCCTGCATCAAATCACGTGATCATGAGGATCAGTTTCTATTGGCTATTAGGATCAGGGGGGTTGATATTAGGCCATGAAAAAGTTTAGAATTACATAAACAGCTACAGAAAAGCCATAGCATCGTACGAATTGGGGAAAATTACATAACATGACACCTGACCTGAATGACCAGCTACAGTGATTACCGGGTAATTTTATATAACATTAACCAACTAAAGAGTTACCAATACCAATAAATAAGTATATTTACTCACTTACTTTTTCCACCAAAATTCCTTACTTCAATTGGATAATATACTTAATAATATTACAATGCAAAACAGCATTCAACACATATAAATATCATTATTTACATAATTGTTCTTTTTATGCTTCTTCACGCTGCACAATCTCACCACAGCTCTGGTTTTGCTGAGTAGGGATCAGTTAAGTAAACAGCAGTGTAGTGACGGAAAATATCATTTATTGAAAATGACGAAAATTATGAAAAATATGTAAACCATAATAGCGGTTAGAGACTAACAGTTAATGTATATGCTTTGAATTTGTAATTTGTTTGCCGAAAATGAGAAAGTTTGGAATTTTTATTAATTTTGTTAATTTCCAGTGAATTTGGAATATACATGTATCATGTATTAAAAAGTGATACACATTGTGACATATGCATGATTGTGTGTACGAAATACAATTCTAAAATTGTGCCCATGCCGATTTCTCAAAATGGGGGTCACATAAGGCCAGTATTTTACCTTCTTTTTCCTATAAACATTCCTCTCATCTCTCTTTCTTCCTTTCTACTCTAATAAATGTTTCAAACTATGAAATACATAATTATAACAACAAATTCATAATAAAACTATAACATTACACGACTGGAATACGTAAAAGAATATATTTTTCAACGTCAAGATAAAACAATATATTTCTCGAAGTCAGTATAAAGACAACGTAGCACGCCCCGTCCTCCTCTATTGATTGTAGTATACGTTTTCTGATGTAGCCTCGATGTAGTCACACACAGCTCTATACACCAACAGATACTCGTCCTGAAAATTGGCATAAAAACACGAACTAGTAATTGAGAGTGTCAGCAAGCATCGCGTATATATTAGTTCTTAGTATCTAACATATTTATAACATATATTTTAGTGAAATCTCCACAAAAGATGGCTATTAATCTGGCCACAGGATCTTGAGTCAATATAAGAATGAGCTATCATTAGATGCTAAGGTGAAACATAATTTTGGAGTATATTAGTAGTGGCCCATCAGTACATATTTACATGTAGTAGTGGTCCATTAGTACATACTTAGTAGCAGTCCATCAGTATATACTTAGTAGTGGTCGATTACCACATACTTAGTAGCAGTCGATCAGTATATACTCACTAGTGGCCAATCAGTACATGTTTAGTAGCGGGCGATTAGTACATACTTAGTATCGGCCCACCAGTGCACACTAATAGCAGTCGGTCAGTATATACTTATTAGTTGACCATTAGTACATACTATAGTAGTTACATATTAGTACATACTTAGTAGTTGTGGATTAGTACATACTTGGTAGCGGTCGATTTGTACATACTTGGTAGTGGTCGATTAGTACAATCTTAGCAGTGGTCGATTAGTACATACTTAGTAGTGGTGGGTTAGTACATACTTGGTAGCGGTCGATTGGTACATACTTGGTAGTGTTTGATTAGTACATACTTGGTAGTGTTTGATTAGTATATACTTGGTAATGTTTGATTTGTACATACTTAGTAGTTTTCGATTAGTACATACTTAGTAGTTTTCGATTAGTACATACTTGGTTGTGTTTGATTAGTACATACTTAATAGTGGTGGATTAGTACATACTTGAGTAGAACAAAATTCTGGTCTCCTTGTCTGTAGTTGTCGTACAGCTGTAAAGACGTCAATATTGTCATCCATCTTCAGCTGTTGTATCACGTTATACACCGAACAGAAAACACCACACAACATGGCGCCATCTCTGTAACAATTCAAGAGAAATACATGGAACTGTTGTGATCGATAGAGCTCTCCAGGTCAGTCGAGTTGAGATAGAAAATATACAAAACGTATTATTTATATTATACTGTAGGTGTACTATTACTATTACCGCAATATTACAATATATCAGAATCAACCTCAGATTGACCAACAGCTGTAACATGTTTTCATATTTTTTCGGAAAAAGACGATCCATTGTAAATGTTTCCCAACCCTCTTTATTGAATATGTTGAGAAAAAGTAGAAGAATTAACATTAATCTTAATACCGCTTGACTATAGAGACAAGAGATAGAAAACAAACCAGAATTTACAGGAATTTTAATACCATTTTTTTTTTTAGCAGATAGATGAAATAATATGTTGATTGAGTAAAAAGAACAGTTTTAGAAGACATTGCTGTCAAACATTTCCCTTCCAAAACATACTTAAAAACATATCTAACTAAAATAGTAAAATTATTTCTTAAGTTTTGAAAGATTTATTGCCCGGTGTTCTTGTTCTGTAAGACCAACATTAAGGTAAATCCCATTTTGTTCAGGTTTTTAAAAATTCACATTTGATATCTCTTATGTTTAAGGAAAAATACAAATAAATGTTTCCGTGATTTTTGTTCTACATATTGAACACAGCTGACGACTATTGGTTTTAACTAAATTGAGTGTTTGATTTATGAGATTGATGATTGTTCGTTATCTTCGCCTTTCATGAATACATTCATTAGTACACAATGTCCGATAGATGATTCTGTAAGTAAACAATATTACTTTTAAATCCTCTGTACTTGATTTTAAATTCGTTTGAAGTTTCCTATAAATTCTGGTTGTAGAGCTATACCAGTTTTCCATTTTGACTCACAGTTTTGTTTTAGACATGTATAAATATGTATCTCTCTGTAGTTGTAATTAAGATTGTAATATATTTTGTTTGACATGATGTAGAACTGTCTTTGAGGAATCATGGCTTGGTTATGATTGATTAAGAAATCATATGCCATTTTAATGCGATTTGCGATAAAAACAAGAATTGTTGCAATTCTATTGGTAACATTTAAATGTGATAATGAACGCCGATATAGCCTTATTTCTTTCTCATGAAATAGATATAAACCCCTTTTTGTGTAACTGCCCCCTCTGTAAAATCACCGGTTGATGAATTTACATGTAATTGAAAAGTAATCGAAATCTTGCCAGAAAAACTGGGAAAATTATGCTCTGAATCCACCAGGATTTTTATCTTCTCGTTTTTTCATGTCTTTAAGCGAATGTTATAATAGTGAACTTTCTCATATGTTGTTATATATTAAAGTTTCCTATCAATGCAGAATAATTAATCATTGACTGATCTGGCCTGTACCCAATATTAATATCAGCGGTATTGTAATACCATTACTCAATTTAATATCAGCCTTTTAGGAGGTTAGTTTAAAATTTTGACACGCTCGCAGGATCAGTCAAAGCATGAACAACTTTGATATTGATAACAGCATCTCTTACTTTTTTATCATTGATATCATACACAATAGTCAAGAATTATGTCTTGAACAAAGTTAAACTCGCATGAAATGATACCAAATTTACCTTCCAAATGAGAAATATTTGAAACAGGTCGAAAGAAATTTAGATAATCTATGCATGGACTGTACACATTTTCGCATATGAGCTACCATACTTATTGAACACTTTAAATTCAAGTACAAGCAGATTACCTTCCTGCTCAGTGTGTTCTGTTAAAACTATGTATTCACTATTAAGTTTCATTATTGATTATTATTACAGTACCACCAGGAGATATATAGATATACTATTCCCATAAAGACCTAATTTATTTGTGATTATCCATAGTAAAATGTGTATGTAAATAATTAGAAAAAAATATGTTGACCACAATAGGCCTAATAGATTCCTCCTTTGATCTAATCCTTCAAGACCCCTACAGTGAAGGGATATAAAGTCACTTGAAAGTATGTAGCTCATATTGTTATTTAGAATTACATGTATTTACATTTCCAATGATTTGGTCTTTCATGTCTTTACAAATTGAAATGATAGCTATTTCCTCATGAATGCATTGCAGTTGAAAACAATATTCGAATCTTGATTAATATAATACCTCTACTGTAAGGACTGAAAATTCAGACAGAAATATTAGTAGGCTGTAAATATAAAAAATAATTTCAGGCGACATTTTTGAAATCCTCAATACATTGACTTCTCATATAATATTTAAACCCATGTCAACCACACAACTGAACAAATGCCATATCTTATACATCAAGTCATCAGGCTATCACGACAAACTCTAATGGTATTTGATTTCCATTTTTATTTATCCCACTACCCTCTCCCTGTCATACTACACATTTGATACTCGCACTACTCCACCTTTCATTAACATTTTTTTCTCTTGTTTCTCGTTTTTATCGATATCTTTGTATTATTGTATCTTTCGTATTACGATCGTCGCGGCCATGGCAAGAGCGGTACTCATAGTCATGCTCTCCCAATCAAGAAGTAAATGTTATAGTTACCGAACTATCCATTAATAAATTACAGCTATATAGTCCTTTAGAGAGAGAGAGAGAGAGAGAGAGAGAGAGAGAGAGAGAGAGATCATTTTCTTACTTGCTGACAACAGTGATTGGGTATTCTGTAGAGAGATTCTGAGCAAATGACACTAAGCTTCGGAGAAACGAAGTGTCACGAGGAGTTCCGGAAGATTGCACTGATCCTTTTGGTTCTACATCTGTTATAGAATGAGGTGACCCCTGAAACAAATAAAATCCGATAAGTCTACCAGAAATACAACAAAGAAGCATATCTAACTGCAGCAAACAAATAATCAACTACTTTCAGTACTGAATTATAATTTGACAGTCACTGATGGTTTGATCCATAATCTATCAGCTATTTACATTCGTATCAATGTTTTTTTCATGTCCACATGTATATCAAGCGGACTTTCATTCCTTAATGGCTGGCCTCCGTGTCCGAGTGGTTAGAGCATCGCGTTCAAAATCACACGGCCTATCACCTCTGTCGGTGCGGGTTCGATTCCCGCTCGCGCCGGTAAGTGAGAAAGTTTCCCAGTTTACTTTCGGAAGGTCGGTGGTCTCTTCCCAGGTACATTGTATCTGGGTTCTCTCTTCCACCAATAAAACTGGGCGCCACCAGATAACTGAAGAATTGTTGAGTGTGGCGGAAAACACCAATCAATCAATCAATCATACCTAAATGTTGTTTTATATTCATACCCTAACTACGTACAATCTATTGCATTCTATTCCCCAATAAAGTACACTTTACATGGGTACCCAAACATCACTATTACATACTATTAAGTATATATACACCACAGTGGCGGATCAAGACATTTCTGGACAGTGAACATCCAACAGTGAACGGCTGGGTGTCTTTGTCTCATGGCCATTCCCCAGTGACAACAGGGTGAAGACCTGGTTGGATTCCAAGGAGCGAAGTCTCATACATATACCGAGTTCTGACAACATAGGACGTACCGGTATGTATCTTAGTGTTTTGGACATATCATATGTGTGTGTGTGTGTGGGGGGGGGGGGGCATTGCCTAACGCGCTGATGCTGGATTTGCCACTGTGTAATGAATATATAATGTAAACGATGTCAGTGAAATGGATATAAGCTGCTACCCTGTTTGAATTTCTGCTGTACATACTTACTAAAATTGTACTTAAACTACAATATCTCTTAATAAGAAAGGCTGAAAAATTCCTGTACACGGTAATGTCTCTTTAAACAAAATGGTGATCCAGAAAGACACAACAGTTTCTGTACCTCAAACTCATTACAAATACGTAGAAGAAAAACGTCGGAACCTTAAAAAAATATGCTAGGATTGTGTTGCATTGATCATGCTTTGAGGTGACCCTCGAGGCAAGAATGATATGATGAAATGAATTGACGCACAGTTAAAATATAACTTCCTGTCTTGCACGAAAATGGTCGAACGTTACAGGGAAATGCAAACATTGTACTCCATTAGTCATGCTTTGAGGTAACCCTCGAGGCAATGATAATGTACAACAGATCCTTATACAATGTACCACTCACCTCGTCTCTTACAATCTGTGCCGTGGTGATCTTAACATCTGTGCTATTTTCAGACTGATGACGCATCTCAAAAGGCGGCAAGGACTTGATCGAACCTGGATCTGGTAACCATGCTTTCGACTGAAGCAAAGAGAAAATCGTGCAATATGAAAACTACAGCTATAAATAAATATGCATGAAATTACTTTGTCTAGCTTACATTTTACTTAGAATACGTCAATGATATACAGAAATAAGTCCCTTTTAGTGCCAAATGTATTCATGAGAAAACGATTACCTATTTCTCAATTTCTGGGACCATCCATTTATCTTTATCAAAGATTCTTCCATTCATATCATCGACTTGCTTATTAGAACCAACTCGTTCATACATATATTTTTTCCATAAATAGTATTTGGCATTAAATGAAACAATACGAACAAAGTAATTGAAATTGAAGCCTTTACCATTTGATGACATACTAGTCATTTTCTTGTACATGATTTAAAAAAAAGGGTATTCTTGATGCATGTCGATTATTCTAATACAAATACAAACCGATTCAATTTCACGTAACGGATCCATACAGATCACTGTATTAGATTCATGGTCATTGAGCAGGCGAAGAAAGTCCACAGCGCCCTCTGGTGGTGGATAACACGTCACTATGAAGGTCCTATCATCTGTATATAACTGGAGAATAAATAAGGCACAGTTGTAGTTTAGATACTTTGGGGGTATAGTATTGTAATATTAATATTTCTTGTCTGAATCGTACTCACGGGGACATGGATGGCATTGATGAAGTTTCCACGTTTTGCAACCGATGATGTTAGATATAAGCTGTACTTGTCAACTAAATTAATTAGAACATAAATATTGTAATATTTGTTGCTCTATGATAAACTATGTATTACATGTTAAAAAGAATTAAATGCTAGAAGATGTCGTCCATACAAAAATGTTTCTGTGTCTTTGAAGTAACAGTCTACCAAAACTTTCTACAATAATTGATACAAAAATGCCTGTAACTAATCATTTTAAATAACTATAGTACATCGGGATTCAACTAATTTATCCCAAGGACCAAATCAGAAACCAGTCAAATTTGTAATACGTGAGCATTTGGCAATAAGTACAAAACAACCATCGGTAGTCTTTATGTCAATGAATCATCATCAGCATAGTTCTGATCAAAGTTTCACTTCTTTCGATGGTAAAACCAAAGTTACAGATAGGAGCTAGATAGGCAGTGCCTGCTGTCCGATGCTATTATGAATTATCATAATGAAATAACATCTCGCATGATCAAGGATCAAACTACCAGCGAGTTAAATTTGTAGTAATGGAGCATTTGGCAATACGTACAGATAATCATTCGCATTGAATCATCACCTGCATAGTTCTGATCAAAGTTCCAACCAGTTATCTCAATGATTAAACCAAATTCATAGAGAGGACTTCTACAGGAATTATCATAATAAAATACTGTTTAAATTAAATTAAACTAAAGTCATGGCGATCGAAAGCTCTGAATTTTGACCATTACGCAAATCTAATGAGAATTTCGCGATTTCAAACTTATTGATCATGTTGTAGAGGTTACATACCGTTATTACAGCAAAATACTACACAGATAAAATTCCCAACATAATAATGATTCATAATATACGATCCCAATTCATACCTTTATTCTCTTGAGTCGTTAAACTATAGTTAGAATGAAGTGGCATAATATTACATATGCTGAAAATGAAAAATAAAATCACAATACTCACGTGGCAATAAATCATATCCGTTTTTCTTCGAATTGTGTTGGCTAGCGATTTTGTAATCTGCTGGCGTGTACACAGGTCGTATTTTCATCAAGAGCTGTAAAAGAGAAGATTTCAATATTTTATATCTTAAATACGTACACAATATACAATAAGACCATATTTGATACAAAAACCCTTCTCTCGACAACGACATCCTTCATCTGTGTAATGATAGAAAATTGTTTCAGAGCTAGGGGAATGGCTGGTTGTTATGTATTGTTGAACAGAAAAGAAAATATTTATGCCATAAAAACGCAATGTGCATTAGTGATACTCATTTGTAATTGTTTAATTGTGATGTCATAAACTACGCCATTACAGTAGGAATTGTTCAATATGCTACAAAGAGTGAAATTCAACACTAGTTTGGGACATTGTACATTAACAATAACACAATTACTGTAACATGTAGATTGGATTTCCTATCGTAAAAATTTGAAGATGGTGCTCTTTTCGAATTAATAATATCAGAACTATTACGGACCCCGAACAGAAGCATTTGTGGTCAGATGAAAGTGATCACAGAAATTGGAGCACATCTGGTGGTCACAAAATTTTATACTTGCGCTTATTTTGTCTTTCTATAGACTTCTATTTTCGTTTGGTCAACACATACAAATCTACCAACTTAAACTAGCTTATACAAATTCAAGTGAATCTACACGCACCTCAAACTCCTTCCTAATTGTCGTCTGGTTGGCTGGCTGGTCTCCCGCCAAATTCCTTGCCTTCTGCGTGAACTGATTAATACTCTGGGCGTCAACAACAGCTTTGAAGTATTCGTTCAGAGCACGAAACACCGTCATGTATTGTTCCTGAAAGGGAAATTCCACTCACAGTCAAAAATGTGATAAGATGGAAGGGTTGGTATTTTTTCTTTCAAGGTTTTGAGCTGTTACATGTATGTATCATGTGATACTTTTATTTTGATAAAAGGGATACTTCTGAATTTATACCATGCTCCACAAATATTTCAAACAATATATATATATATATATATATATATATATATATATATATATATACAAAGCACTAAAATGATCAACGACACGAACAACGACATTGTCAAATTTTCGGGACGACAAGATTTTGGATCAGCTCTTTGGACGAATAAGGCATATCCTAATTCGCCCCACTTTTAACATTGATTGGCAAGCCAAAACCATGTAGTCTGCGTTGTAAATACGTTTTTAGATTAGTGTAGTTGTAGTGCTAGATGTATTTATATGTAGTTTTTGTTATTATGCTCTGTTGATATTGGCCACATTATGTAAATCTTTTCGTTTGTCCCGAAGAAGGGACGGGTCATCCCGAAAATTTGACAATCTCATTGTTCGTGTCGTTGGTCATTTTAGTGCTTTGTATATTTTTTTGTATTTGACCTTGTATCCATGTTGTGGATCCGACACTCTGAGGTATCGGGTGTTGTTGGAATTTTAGTACTTATATATATATATACCGCATAGCGGGTTTTTTATTGGGTCTAAAATTTGGCGAATTCCTGGCTAATAATTTTAGCGGAATAAATTTTGTGGACATAAAAGAGTTATCTTTCTTGCGAATACTGAAGTCGCAATTCGGTGCATATTTGGTGAGTGAAATGTAGCGGAAAACTATCTAACCGACAAAATAAACCAAATTTATCACTCCGCGGAAAAAAACCGCTATACGGTATCCATGATTAAGGTGTATAAGAAAATTAAGGTTGATTTACATAGGTTTGGACCATGTTCATTCGATTTGCCCTCATTGTCTTCACGTATTCCGCTACATTGATTTTGCCTGTTGCCTTGCCGGCTTTATACAAAGCATCCAGGGCGATGTGTGTGCCAGTCCGCCCTATCCCGGCACTGAAAAATATCAAGTCAATATGAAAATTTATCAAAACGTTTCCTTTCATTTCATCTCGTCTTTACCAAACTTGAAGGAACTTTTTTGTATTACCTGCAGTGTACTGCAATTGGTGCTTGCTTTTGATTGGGTTTCGTCCGTGACACGTGATTGTGGAAAACAACCAAATTGAGCGGACTCGGAGTCCCGTGATCCGGCCAGGAGGTGTAGTGATATTGTGTGACAACGCGGAACATTTTGAGCTGACAGTGAAAAACATAAATCTACACGTGCAGGGTGTCCATGTGGCACTCTCGCTTCTCACCACTGTGACCCAAGCTCGACCCCCGTAACCGGCAGTGGTTGTATGCGAGTTGGTATGGTGTCCATGATATATATAATGTTTACCTTGTGAAGCAATATATCCATTCTTTACGTCAATTCCCTTAAATATAATAAACATAGAAAGTGGAAACACAAATATAGAACACTTAGGTATTAAGGAATAATCCTCTTTCTTATCGTAACTTGAATGCAAAAAGATTACAAAAACCTTTATTTTTACCATTCGCTAATTTTATTTAAAAAATATATTCACACTTCCTCTATACATTTTTGATATAAAAACTCTATATATTTATTTTCTTCAAATACTGGTTATCATTGTCGACTCACATTGATGAAAACTCTATCATTTTAGAAAAAAAGATCATCCATGGCTAGAGCATGTTTCATTGCAGGTCATTGGTGCATCACGGTTTCATGCAATTGGCAGCCTCCATGCAGTTCTTGGTGATCTGCATAGTATTGGAGGACCAAGTGTTTTAGGAATATTAAAAAAAGCGAGACTGGGTGTCTTATTGATGAAAAAATACACTCATTGTCATGCCTACTGATTCACATCAATTGGCCGAAACATGCATGTATTTTGCACAATTGCCTAATTCATCATGCATGTATGCACCCGGTACGTAGAATTGTGACAATGATCACTATCGATTATTTTGATATGAAAATGAATAGATTTGGCGACTGCCACTTACATTTGATGGCAGCATTGAATTAGAAGGGATGTACGCTTGGGAGTTATAAATTGACATATATATATTAAGAGACAGTTTTAATTGATGAATACCTTAAACGTCCTTCTCTTTCCTCCCTTTTCCTATGATTCAGGAATTTGAAGATCGAGCAAAGCATCTTTCTAATTATTACTTGTTGAAAATATTGGTCAAGTAAACTACACTGCACAAATTTCTCTCCACACATTGACAAAAACGATACTACGTGCCTATACACAGACAGGACAAATTTTTGTGAATGAATAGAATAGTGCTGGTAAGATTCATGGACACATTTTGCGCGCTTTTCATGGCTCAGAAATTTTGAATTCATAAAGGACTACACAACAGTATAAAATTGACTTACTATGATTTAGTATATTCAGATCCATCAAGTTTTCTTTTGATATAAACTTTTACAAAGCATGTCAATTTATTAGATAATATCATTATAAGTTTTTCATAATGTTAGGAATCTTGATTAAATGTAGAATTTTCTTTTTTACATTTTCCTAGATGTCATTCTTCTTTCTGCCATAAGACTATCAAAACGGCACTTAGGACGTCTTAATGTAGGAGAATCCCAAGTGAAATTAGATTTACATGCCTATGTTTATCGTGTGAAAATACTAAAAATTTCCAAAGCTATTTCTTAAGAACATTTTTAGGACGCTTTTTAGGAACATTTTGTAAATATGACAGCAGGTTATGAGAAACTGCGCGAGAAGAGAATAGAATCGAAGGTGTGTGAGATATCGTAAACAACAAAACAAAGGTTTTGTGTAACTATAATAGAAATCATTAGACTATTTCATTGTTAAAATGCTCAATTGAAACACGAGTTTTTATCTTCATATCTATTTCATTAACATCCATAGGCAGTTCAATGTTAGTGACCTGGTAAAATAATTAATACCTTTGTCTAATTTAAATTGCTGTAGTGTTGGATTCGTTTAAAATGTGAGTATGAACTGATTCTAGCAATTTAACCGGTATGTTTGTTTTTATATATTTCAGAACCAAGACAGCGAACAGCTGCACCGCATTTTTTTGGATATCAGGCTAGCTCTTGCTTGGACATTAGGACAATTTCTGTTTCATAAAGCCCCTGAAGGTGTTCCTTGCAAGTTTATATTACAGGGATTCGGCCAACGTCGAAGTTATATTTGAACAAGTAGTTACAATTTTCCAAAAAATATTCATTCAACACCGTTGTGCAATATGATGAAGAGCCGATCGCTATTAATGTTCAATACTAACATATTCAAGGTCACTATAAAAGTTCTAAAACAGGTAAGATTTGCGCTCCATGGCACATAATCATTCCAGGAGAATGAGGACAGAATAAAGTTCAGGTCCCACATTTCTAGTTGCTTTTATATTACCTGCTAGTCTTGTGCAGAAATAGAAAATATTTATATGTAATGCAGTTAATCTATAAAGCAGGGATTCTATCATTACAAATATAATCATGAAAACATACACGGGAAAGTTGTTTTAAATCTGTTTTTGGCATGTTTTCAGGTCACTTTCCGGCATCACACTGGTGTTATTCACCGTACGGCAACATCTACAGGAAGGATAACAGATAATTAGAATTTGTTCTTGTTAATATGGTATGGCTGAGACGTCATATTATGAGCAATGTACATGAATCATACACAGGATTCTGTTTAAAGTAACTTTTATGATTTTACACTAAAGTCATTCGTCTAGAAATAATTAAATTTCCTATGTTATCATCTTCAATATATTTTCCAATTGAAATTATAGTCATATCCTCTTGAATGTGAACAATACTAAATTGCATACGAATCTTGATAAAAACAATACGACTATTCAACAACTGAGAAAATTCCGACAGAATTGAAAGTGAAAAGTAAATATAATCAATCAATTTCATTCATGAAAAGCCATGCCCTCATGTATTTTCATCAATGAAATCCATTTCTGAAATATCATTTATCATGGTTCATAGAAACGTGCACGGAGAGGCACGTTATTACATGTCGAAAGTATGTTCTCAATAAAAGAAAAGTAAATCAAATATCCATGAGTGTAAAGCTGTTTTCATTTGAATAGCAACTTCATTTCTTGTACGTACAGTTTAATCTTCAATCTGCTTCCGGGATATAATCACCATAACTTACAGCATATTTTCTTTTAAACCCATCCTCTTCGTCTTTCTTTTTTTCGGCAACAACTCTCTCCACCGGACTGACGGGAACATCAGCTATGGTTTCTTCATTTATATACAGATCACCATAGGGATTCTCTACGCCTTCGTCATCAGTGTCGTAATCAGCCTTGGTTTCGTATTTCTTCGCGTTTGTGACAGGAGTTGATTTCCTTTCCGGTTTTGAGATGAGCTTATCTTTTGGATCCAGATTATCGTAGATGTTGGTGAAAGTTTGACCTACTCTGTCGTTGTTCTCTACAGAAAATATAATCATTGCTAATTTGAGAAACGGTGCATTTGATCTATAATTCGTTTGATCAGAGTCAAATAGTCAAGAATGTTCTATATATACTTTAATACAGGCAAATCCCTGTATATCGTTGATAGTACAGTTTCCCTTTTATGTAAAGCTATCTTATTGTTTTTATATATCAAACATAATTATAATGATAAAACACTTTAATTTCCGATACTTTGTTTTCAGTGATACTAGTAAAGGAAAATAAAGTTAATCAAACTGGCATTTGGAAAAAGGGAGTTATTTGATCAATGGTTCTATATATTGTAGATGTGCATGTATAGACATATTTAGAAACGAAACATTTTCTTACGACATAAATTTCCAGCTGTTTCCGTTGGAAGTATGTCTTGAGGAGGTGGATCATTTCTTGTTTTAATTGACCTCATTCTAGAAATATCATATACATGTACATATCAAAGAAGCAGGTACAGTTTCTACAGTCATCTGACCCAGAAAATGGATGATTTCAGTAGGATACCCAAAATATGGCATTCATATAAGGAATATATATGCAAACTGAAATTACGTTTAATTTGATCCAAAATTACTTTGCGTTAGACCGCACAAGCATGGAATTTGCATCAAATTTCACAAATTCCAAAATCAATGAAAAAATTCATAAAATTATGGGGCTTTTCCTTTCAGAAAACATACAGACCATGCGTCGAGCAAATTTATATTCAACTACATTTTACATCTTCTGTTAACACACAAGATATATATTACATTGTAATTTCATTTTGCTCAAAAGACAGACACACCTATTCCTAAGCAATAATCTGAATGAAATTAACGAAATTAATGAAATCAAGCTCTTTTTGGTAAAAAAAAGGCGGGAAAAGTATTTTTCATGCCGTAATAATGCTATGGAATCAGCAACAATTTTTGATTTAAGTCTATGTAGCATACTTGGAATATATTTAAGTTACTGAAAACAATCAGCTGATCAAGTTTAATTTAAAACACATTTGAAACAGAGGAAATTGTTGAACCTTTTTAATGTATACAATCGTACCCTGTTCTTCTGTGTTACATGCGCTATTGGCTTGGACCAATTTGTGTAATTTACATATTCATTTGCTCAGTTCGCATTAATTTGTACCAGCCAAATAATTTTGTATTTTTTGGTTTATTATTCCATTTGTTTGATCTTGGGTTATTAAGTCATGATAATAAATATGCCATTTAAACTACTTTGTTTTTCATTAGATACTCCATACAATGATTATTTAGTAACACAATCTGGGCTACGGAATGGAAGAGTTTTTTTCTCTATGTCTCAATATTGTTCGATATACTTGTACATCAAATGATATATGAAATTACAATAGAGACTCTCATCATCAAATTTGGATGAAAATATCTTCCATGCATTGCTTATTGGAGTTATGAGATTGATCACTGTTCGTTATCTTCACGTTTCATACAATAAACAACTATTGGCTAGATGAATTTATATTCCATTAAAACGCAGTAAGAAAATATTTTTGCAAAATTGATATCGCTCTGTTAGAGAAATTGTTTTGTGTCTACAAATAAAATAAATGTAACAAGTTTACCTTCTGAACACGATCACAACTAAAACAACAGCGATACATAAAATGACAGCCGCCGCGACCCCACCTATAATCGGAGCGTCGTCGACTGTATTTTTATGTTCCTGTTTGTTCGCTTAAATGAAAACATTCAAAAGGTCCTGAAAAGAACCTGGATGCAGCATGCATCTAGGTGAATAGTATGATTATGTTTAGGCTTAAATGAAGTATAAATAATAAAGTATGTGGCATAATTGTGTTATTCAGATTAATCATGTTTATTTGCTCTCTCTCTCTCTCTCTCTCTCTCTCTCTCTCTCTCTCTCTCTAACATCGCATATTATTATATATTATCATATATTTCAAGATTGAATCACCCCGTGCTGATTTGTTAAAATCTTTCAAGGTGTGGTAAGCCACCTTAATCAACCCCGGAATATTGCAGCCTCAGTATGGAATCCACATATATCGTTTAATTTAGTTTGGGTTCTCAAAGTTATTTATAAATTCAAAGTAATTTAGTTTAATTCTTAGCTCCAGCAATTTGGACAACACGTTGTCATCGAATCTGATGTGTAAAATCACACCTACCTGTACACATGATCCGGTCACAGTGCCACATGTTTGATTGAAGCATCTCATGCTGCACGTTTCATTGCAGTTATAACCAAAGAACGTCCAGGCGCACCCTAAACAGAAGACGTAATTTTAAATTAAAACAAGTAATGGACACAGTACCGTATTTGACGGAGTAAAACCTTCAGGGAGGCGATATGACAATAAGTGAAAATACTTGCTATAATGAAGACAATGTGATGATGAAGATAGCAAACAGTGATGAATCTAAAACGAAACCCATAAAATAAAAATAAAAATAAGTGCAGGGAGAAACACGAACCCCTAAAAACACCAGTGATGGTATCAACTGCCTCAGAGAAAAACGCATGGTTTATGATACGGATTCATAAGATTTACAGTACAATAATATGGAAGTGCAATCAGACTTATGTAAAATAATCTATTAATATAAATACGCCTCCCTTACAATGAAACTAACTAACTGAAATCTAACCAATTTTTTTCGATGACTATCGTACTCTCTGATCAATTGTAAGTTCCAATACCATATGTAATATATATGCCTTATCAACATTGACAGGGCGTATGAAATTAAACGCTCAATTTTGTGAATGAAATCTTACTCCATGGGTGCCGAATTTACAGACACTTTCTTTAGTTAGTCAAATTTTATATTTTCAAAATGCCTGTGATATTTCATAATATCTCAAATTTACTTGCAGCTATGTAGGTTATCATCGGAATTTTTATATGTTAAATGCTTTTTCATTGGTTGAAAAAATATTAGTATATCGTATCCAACGAAAATAAATTGTTGGCACCCCCACCCCTTCCTTTTTCTCACAATTGTTTTTTGTTATTTTTATTGATTTATTTTGCTGTCTATCATATCATACATAAAAATACATACATACTACTAAAAATAAATGTAGTGTAACATACATGTAGATTAGCTCATGTACAAATAATTTGGTTTCTTGAAAGGACTTACGAAGAAGAGTTGAAATATTCAACAACTTTGCTGATGATTTCTGAGACTTTGTAATTCTGGGTTTTGAACCAAACACAAACTCACTAAAAACAGTTTGAATTCCACTCTGAGGGTCACGCCTATGTATGATTTTTAACTTGTTCAGGCTTAGATTGCATGATATGAACCTTTTAGAGATCAGTGTAGATATTACATTGCTTTGTACCATTGGAGCTAGTGAGGACTTTACACTATAATCATGGTAAATATATCTGAAAATTCACATTTGAATGCTAAATTTGACTCGTACAGTTCTCGTAAACTACAAACATCAGACAAAGAAGTTATAACCGGAACTTTCTAGTCGGTGTTTAAAATTTAAAACGGGATACGTAAAAGTACGGCCTTTCATTAAATGCCAGATATACTGCACACTGCCTCAGAGATAGTGCAATATTGTAGCCTGTCATTTTTGAGATACATAGGGCTGTATAGAGATTGTGATGACTTCTAGAGAAAATACAGGATCCTTCAAGTTTATAGGAAAATATAGGAATAAATAGGACTTAACACCCTGATGTTATAAATACACGTCTGACGTCAAAAGCGCCAAGTTTTATTCACTCCTTAACCGAGATCATTATCATGATATAACGTATGAAGTATTACGGGAAATTACATTTATACATTTTAAATGTATTTATTTCAAGGAGGATAATATCCTGGCAACAGGATTTTATTCGTCTTTGTTCCACTCATCCAGCCAATAAGAAATTGACTTCCATTTTAGGGACAAAAATAGACTATAGATTATATATTATCAAACAGTGTTCCGGCCAGGACCGTCAATGCCAACGTGTTTTTGTCTGATAAATGAAGAATAGATATCAAGAAAGTTTGCAATCCAAAACCGAACTTCTATTTCTGTACAAAACACAGTTATTTGAAAGAAAATAATGCCCGTTTAATGGTTTAATGCATTCAAGCACTTTAAAAGCGATTGTTTTAAAATGTCCATTTATATTTTCCTTTGAAACTTTGTGTTCATACAAATAACTAAATCAATCTAATTTTTACTAAAACAGTTGGCAACGATGACATTTATAAGCTTTAAGTATATTAGATCCATGCGAAAAATAGACGATCATTCGATATCTATAATAAAACATGATATATGTAATAAAATGCGATATCTGTGATAAAACGCGATATATGTGATAAAATGTGATATTTGTAAAAAACGTGATATCTGTGATAAAATACGATATTTGTAATAAAACGCGATATCTGTGATAAAATGTGATATCTCTAATTAAACGCAATATCTATGATAAAATGCGATGTTTGTAAAAGTAGACACTCATTCGATATCTATAATAAAACGTGATATCTGTGATAAAATGCGATATCTGTTGAAAACAAAACGCGTTATAAACAACATTAGATAAACAACCACATTTTGGTCGAACAGGAAATTTTCCAAGATATTATGTTACAATAAAAGAGAATAAAATTGGTTTGAAGTTCTGCTATGACCTTAACTCTTGACTGCTCGACAAAATGTATGTAATGGTGAGTTTCCTTAATCACCAACTATATTTGTATACGAACTGAACGGTCTATGTTGAAATCATTTCAATTTATCTTGTCATAATGAAGACTCCATGGATTTATAAATGAAAGATCTGTGACATTGACCTTTTACCTTTTGACTCCAAAACCTACAAATGTTACCCTTATGGATCAACTACTTTACCTTTGTATACAATATGTAAAATGTAAGGAGAAAACTTTTCAAGACATCGTGTCTTGATGATAGTGATGACGGACAGACGGAAGAAAGGGACATGTGAATTCCACAGAGCTTTCACGTCTTCCATGAGGAACCCCAGTAACTAGTATAATCATTCACCTTCAGTACATTTCCCGCCTTGATATGCTCTGTCGCAGTGCTCCGTTAATGTGATGACTGGGTTCTAAATTCCGACATTGACCGCAGGGTTGTGTACAGTTCTCTCCATACAATCTCCCGTCACATTCTGTTATAAGTATTTAATTTACTTATATGTATATTGGTCATTTACATTGAATGTTTGGAAATGTTTTGTTTGCATTAATATTTCCAGCAAATATCGAATATAGCAGCATCACAAAAATATCCCCTTTGAACGAGATTCAAATGAGAGAGTTTGTTATTTAGAACACGAGTAAATCCCCTTCTTCACTGTATATAACGTGCAAATCTAGCAGATCTTGTGGTGCATAAATAAACAATTACATATATATCCATGAAATGATAAACATTGTGGTCATCCACGGTTTTCTATAATGTTTCGGACTAATCAAACTATATGAAGAAAACAAGAGGTCCACATTCCTTATTGGTCATATGAGTATCAGTTATAAGCATCCAAAGGATCACCCCAGTTAGTCGCCTCTTACGACAAGCAATGAATACTGAGGTCGTATTCTAACCCGTATCCCAACGGGATTATATCCTGCTTTACATATCTAAGCTAAATTTTAATATTCAGCAACAGTATAGAACAAGATGTGTTCTTAAAACCTGCATCCCCTGTGCAAACACTGATTAAAGGCTTTGCCTAATATACAATGTGCAACAGTAACACGCAATATAACTACATTAGACGTAGGTTGTGAAATTCACAATTCTTTTCTGCTTTTCCTTAAATATACACATTAAACATCTTTCAAATCACCAAAAGAATAATTGTCATAATGATTTTAGCTCCACCCTGGATCCAAACCCCTACCCTCTAGGATCATGATGATTTTGGTCATGGACTACCTACTCCTTCTAAATATCCATTTTATTTCCATTTAGTGTCAAAAGCATTAAAGAAGATATTAATTAGATGTTTAAAACAAATATCAAGTTTGTCCCCGCTCTGGAGTCAGAGAAAGGGTTAAGAAAAACTAAATGCATAGTGATTTAGAGCAGGAATGCCTCTACCACAATTGTAAATCTTATATTAAATGACGATATTTTTAAATCGAGTTACATCTGCATGCATCACCATTTTAGGTAGGCATGTGGCATATAATTTTGTTAAAAATTGGACAGGGAACTTTTTTTCTATAAAGTTTGTTCCATAACTCCAAAGAGTTATACGGGGTCAAAGGTCACTTAAGTGCACAATTTTGCGGTCTTTTTTTCCCCTCTGGAATAAATATATTATGACCCCTCGCATTAGATGTGAGTCCAAAATAGGAAAGTCTAAATGAATGAGCTGATGTGTCGTTTAAAATACTACAAAAACATCACAATCAAATTAATAATTTTTTTGGACAAACATATTTTTGGTTGCTAAGTAATAACAGTCATGGTGTAATTTTGACGATAACTTGCCTTCCTATATCCATTCGACACAATTTGAGCATAATTACATTGCATGATCATTAGTATGTGTCACATTATCTTAAAAATCTAGATCTTAAATCATTTTAAAAGGTTTCTAACAAAAAATGTAATGAAGAGAATTAAGGTCCAAGGTCATAAAATGGAAATTTCGTACTTTATATACTATTCATCTTTTCTAATGATCTGACGTTTTGACATTATGTTTCACTAAATAGCATGAATAATGCAAATATATAAAACAAAAATCTTTACTGTTAAAATCTAAAATAATCTTTTAGATTCAAATATATTTGGTTGCTAATCAACACATTATTATATCAAATGTTATGGAAAAAGCACTGTCCGGTTTTCCTACCCAAGTTCAATGTATACGAATGTTCAAGTACTTACTTTCAATTACTAAATTTAAATGTACTTGCATTATATTTAACAAAAATGTTCTTTTTATATTCAACCTCTTAAAACCTATTTCTAGACATCATCCTTGATACTGTGTTGTTCTCATAGGAACATGGGTTGATCAATTTCTGTTTATCGACGGGAACCTTTCAGCAGATAATGCCCGAAAATCTGGAGAGAAAAAAGATTTCCTTTTAGTTAGCCCCAAATACTGATGTATTCTCAGAGCTTTTGAACACTTAATTGGCTCTGTAAATGTTTTCTATAATCAAGACGCTCTGAAAATTATGCGTTTAATTACTTTTGAAATTTTAGCAGGGACACTTGTAGTACACATTTAAAAAAAAATGTGCTAGATGCACAGCCAGATTAATTTTGGTAAAGGTTTTCTTATTAAAATGCATTTTATTTAAACTGAAAATCACTGTTACACTATCGGTACTTTAAAACTAGTAATACCTGTACAGTTCTTCTTCAGTGACAGACTTCAAACTTCCTTGCCAATCCCTCCCCTAGATATGACCATCTCAGCATAAAATTTGCAGTTCTCTGAATAATTGGGTCCCATATCTGAAAGGAAATTGCAAATGATCAGTATTGGCCATCATACCTTATTTATCAGCATTTAAAATACTTATCTTATAATTAGAAACAGAATAATGATTTTACGTATTTTGTCTCCTTTTTGTATTGAATGTTATATCTAGGAATGCAACGATAAACAGTAAAATGGTACACGCATATCAGTGTACCATAATGCCATGATTCTATTTGTGAATGTATTACCTGGATTCATTTGAATGTAAGCTAAATGTATACGAATTTAACCTTATATTCAACCTCAAATAGCCATACCAACTGAATGCCAGGTTATCACTCCGAATGAAATGCCACAGTTCTTGGATCAGGTGTCCCTGGTCCTCCCCATCAACATACTTCCAATACATGTCTGGATTTCCCAGTAGACTCTCAGTTAGCAGAAGATACCTGGAAGCTTCCCACTAAAGACTGGGATGTCAATAACCTTTTTAAAGATGAAAAAATGTTAAATTTAATGCTAATTAAGAATTATTGGTTGATATTTTGAAGCAAAATAAGACCTGCATGATAGTAAGGGATAGTTTCTCACAAAAGTACTGGTCATATTTAGTTTAGGATAGGGATGCACTATATTGGCAGTGTCATTTGGTAAGGGACTAAATATATGTGTTAGAAATGAATGGAATATTTCATTATACATTGCGATTGTAGCAGTGTACGTATTGAAAAAAGATATGTATCATGGAGGTGTTAGCATTACGCCTAGCATATACATGGGGACAAATACTGAAGAAATTCAGGTTACAGCAAACACGGTCCAACGAAAATACTGTAACTCCGAAGGAAATTGAATGGTCCCAGATTTAAAGTAAGATTGAATTGGTTCTTCATTATACACAGTTCTAAATCCCCTGGCATAGTACTATGATGAGGTGTGGATTTTGTCGAAATTAGAGAAAATCTAGGCAAGAAGTGGACACATGCCCATCAGCTCATAGCACACCAACATGCATGGATCACATGTAATGTATGGTCATAAACTACTATGTGTATATAAGATAAAAGAGAAATTAATATGCTTTTTCAATAGCCTGGAATAACCAGACTTTGATTGATGTTACCCCCTCCCCGACCTTTTGTCCCGAACTATGATTTCATTTTCATTTATGTTACAATGTGAAGAAAAAAACTCAAATTACGGTAATAAATTCTATTATTACAATAATACAATAAAGTAATATGTGCTTTTCTAGCAGATTGTGTTTTCTTTCCATAGAAAGATAGTCTTTTATAAACACAGAAAAGTCTTGGAAAATAGCCTCCGCACCAGTGGTTATGAATGTCCAGTCTGATTTAAAAAAACAACACCCCCTTCTCACCGTACACTAAATCTGACCTCCTCTTACACTCGCGCGTCAGTTAAAGAAAGATCAAGAAATTGGGGGGGGGGGGGGGGCTCAGACTGATTAATGCCGGGCAGTACAGATTAATTGATGTCAGGTATATTCTGCTCTTCATAAACAATCGGGTGGTATACACTTGGTTTAAATATAATAAAATATAAATGTTTTCTTTCATGAAACGACAAATTATGGCATCAAATCGCGGTTCATATATTATTTTTTTATAACATGACATAACCACGAACGTTCTTTTTTCTAGTGGGCTTATGTGACCACATCAACTTACATATTTATACTGAATCCATGATCGTTTGGGTCATCCTGCAACAGAATATCCAGGGCATCTGCTTCATCTGACATCAGGTCGTTTTGAAGATGTAAAATAGCGTTTGCTGTGTTGTTTTCGTTGAATTGGAAACACGTAAGTTGCCCGTGCACACTTTCAGAAAACCACGCGGCCGCGATCCGGATCACGGAAAAAAAGTATATAAAATATGCAGACTTCATTTGTTTTTGTTTTCCTTGTTTGGCAGAAAAAAGTTATTATCATTCCGAACAAATATTGCATAGCGTTTATATCTAAATTTGAAGTATTTTATTATTTTTTTGTTAAATTCACTCTACCGATATAACATTCTCACTAGGTGTTTTATTGAGTTGCAAGTAGGTGGTGTAACTGTAACTGTTATTTACCAATATTGATTTTATACTTTTAAAAAAGAGAGAGAATACCTGGTTGATTATTTCATACATATGTGTATATTGTATAATTGTATCAAAAAGTATTCAATTACCAATAGAGGACATACACATAGTTTTCACTACTTTATTGTGCGACGCGCGTTGATCGCTTTCAGCGACGACCTTTTGTCGCTAATTTTAAAGAAATCCGCGCAACATGTCCCAATTTCATTTTATTGTAATATGAAAACTACCAAGAATTATAACACGAATAAAGGCCCATCAAAAAGAAATTTGCCTCTATCTTTACAGGCTGTGTTTACTTTTCCCTATTTCCATATATGAATATTGGTAAAACGCCAATCGTTTTATCTGCCGTCAAACAGGACAGTTCAGAGTTTCTACCATGATTTTTGTCTCTTGGATATATCAATAATGTGTATATACTTTTTATTCTTTTTCTATTACGTGCATGACTACAGTAAATATGCATGAAAGGTGAAGATAACGAACAGTCATCAACATCACATACTACAATAAACAGAAATAAAACATTACCTTTCTCGCAGAATATTCCTTTCCATCCAGGAAGACAATCCGACTCGCACATACCATAAAATTTGTTACAACTTTTACAATTTGGTTTGCACGTCTCGTCACAATTCATTCCATACCGACCACTTGGGCATTCTTTCAGAAGAAAATTTTATAAAATCAAATAAAATATTTATCATTTTGTAAAACAAAAGTACATACATACACATTTTGACAAAGGAAAAGTCTAATCAACTTTGATACATGCATTTCACTGACGTCATGTAACCTAATTAAATGGACTGAATATATGTTTTTTAATGGATTAATATCCATGGAGCTGGCATTAGTTTTCATTATGAACAATAAACCAAAACCAAATTAGAAGCTTCCAGATAGAATTAATATGTTTTCTTGTATTGGTATAGAACCGCTTTATTAATGGTACTGTTACCCCACTGCACGCATAAACTACGTCCTCCGGGTTGACAAGAACGGTTGACAATGCATGCCGACGGGCAATAGTATAACAAAAATAATTGTACAGAATGTTCACCGTATTTTAAACATTCACTATAACAAAAAAAAAAGCATTACATGTTTTATAGGGTAACATGTGAAATTGTCACTTCGACTTCAACCTTGTCAACAATAGTTTTTCAAGGGGTCACAATTTCAGATGAAACTCTACAAAACGTTCTACTACTTTTATATCATATATCATTATTTCATGAGATGGAAATAAATAAATTCACCTTTAATGATATATACGAGTATCATTTGAAAATCACGTAGACTGTCTCTCTCGTGTATATATATAGTTCTCTCTCTCTCTCTCTCTCTCTCTCTCTCTCTCTCTCTCTCTCCATATATATATATATATATATATATATATATATATATATATAGGTTTGAACATATTAATGAAATGTTTTTCCTTTTCACATCTCTGAATGTCACTTCCACCTGTAAACTTGTAAAATGGAAATATATTGAATTGTTTTTGTCCACAAACATCTAAATGTTCACTTAGTTGAATTTGCCTGTATTCCGGATTGTGGATTTGCTGTTTGTGGACCCGCACACGAGCTCGAAGCGGGTTACTTGTTTCCCCAATATAAAATTCTATAATTTTCATTTTTCAAAGCGTTGCTTATTCATTTGACAAGTTCTTCACAAATCATTCATTTGTCTCTAACACAAAAAATCTTATATATTACTTATACACTAAAGCACGACTCACTATTGACATATTATGCATCTTCCAGCTTCTTAGCAGTTTCTACTGGAGACGCACACATTTTATGGCCATTCACTGCTCCGTTATTTTCCGCGACCTCATTTTGTTTCACCTTCACGAAAGAAAACTACCTGCGCTCTGTAATCGATTTCCGTTAAATGCCTAGACATATTATGTCATAACTTTGCTTATAAAATGATGTAATAATTTTCTATTAGATGGTATACATTTTTATTCTATTTCTATTTTTTATTTATTTCTATTCTATTTCAGTGCCATTTTTGAGAGATTTGACAATTAATTTTATTTGATACATTTTTGTAAAAACAAACATTTTACCATGCGACGTGAACTCATATTTCGGGTTTAATTTTTGAAATATTTTTCGATATATCTTAAAAGATATGAATTTTCTTCAATACAATTAAAATCATTTATTGTCTGATTATATCTAACAATTTTGGATGTAATACGGTATTCAGAAAAAAATGTTATCGAAAAAGTCCCTCGTATATATAGTAATGATTATACGAATCACACATTCGCTACAAGGTATGAAAAGCGTGGACAGGAACATAGAGAACAGTCCTTCATCACAATATGTGCAAAAAGAACACAAACTTAAGAATAGAGGAAACAGGAAACACTTAAAACACCACAGGTGGAACCAGGTGGCTCAAATGAAAATTTAATTTAGTGTTTATGGGAAAGATGCCTATAAATCACAATTATATATAATTGCAATCAGAGTTGTGTAAAGTAATATATTAAAAAGAAATGCCCCTCCCTTTCAACGAAATTTAAACATTTTCGTTAAATTACTTTTTGATAAATTGTAATTTCTTCTTTCCTAGTCACAATACCCTTTGTAATATGTCTTTGTGAAAAATTGTCAGGGCGTAGGAAATTAATCGTTCACCCTTGTGGTTGTATCACTGCTCCGTGAGTGCCAAATTCACAGACCTGAAGTTTAAGTTAATTCTTCATTTAATCAAATTTTATAAATTCAAGATCCTTTTCATATTTCGTAATTTCCCCATCACTTGCAACAATGAAGCTGATCATTGGAATCTGATATCAATTCTGTGTGATATTAGTTATATTAATGCTTTGTGTAATATCAAATCATATCATAATTCCGAACATTTTTAGTTATATCCCACTCTTGTGTAATATCACTTGTACCACATACATGTGTAATATCAGGTTAAATCACACTTCTATGTAATATTATCTAAATGTATATAACATTTATGGGTATCCTCAACTATATATGTCCCGTGGGGATGCGGGTTAGAATAGGTCCCCAGTACGCACTTGCTCTGTCGTAAGAGGCGACTAAATTCGGCGGTCCTTCGGATGAGACAGCAAAAACCGAGGTCCCGTGTCACCAAAGGTGTAGCACGATAAAGATTATTCCCTGTTCAGTGACCATAAGCGCCGAGCATAGGGCTAAATTTTGCAGCCCTTCACCGGCAGTGGTGACGTCTCCATATAAGTGAAATATACTTGAGAAGGACGTTAAACAACAGTCAATCAATCAACTATATATGACACTTCAGTTGACCTCAGTGTTCAGCCAAAATGTTGTTTAATATCACTAAGACCCCTGCTTTGTTAATCTCTCTGCAGTTACAGATAATAAATAATTTTTTTGGGATCAAACACATACAACCCAACATGTCCAAATTGATTAAATTACCTTGTGTACAATTGATTCCTTCGTAACCTCTGTCGCAACCTTCGGTGCACGTGCCGTTTACGTGATGACACTGTTCATTACCCAAGCAAACTCCACATGACTGACTACAGCCTAGTCCAAATGTATTGCCATCGCATTCTTTGTAAAATAAGATAGATCCATGTATATTCAAAAAAGGGATAAATCTTATTTATGGAAATGAGATAATCAATTATCAAAACTGATTTCGAAAAATAGTTTCCTGTAAAATGCAGGCAAATAATCATTTATTATTCTATGAAAGTTTAACTAAATTAAAAGCAAAAATTATTATTGGTAAAAGAAAAATATATTGAAAAACTGATGTATTTTTGGTTATCGTACGGTACGTAACTGTGAAAAATATATTACCAATGATGAAATAATGATATAAAGAGTTTATGTGATAAGTAGGTAGGCACTCGTGCATTTCTTTATGAAAGCAAATGTTAAGTGCAAAATGAATTTATTATGACATTTCTTTACTTGAATCACATTTGTGATTTTTCCACCCCGCCTGACATCCATTCTGACACTGTCCTGTTACTCTGTCACATCTCTCAGGGTCTCCACAGTTAATGTTACATCTCTCTTGGCAGTTGTAACCATAGCGACTTTCTGGACATCCTATCGATTACGAAAATGTGAGAATTATTCCGAGTTATGGTTATTTTCAATTATGGGAATTGAGTACGCCATATCACTGAAGTAAATAACACAACCGACAAGGTAACAAACGTTTTTGAAAGTCCAACTTCTTCGATCATCAACATTTTAATACGTTATTCGCGATTTTTATATAGGTTTTTTATTGTTAAGCAAGATCCCAGAATTGTTATCATAAGGAATTAATATATACATTATTGATGAAGGAAACACAAGGGTAGTTGTTTATTAATTGAAATACCAAATAGAACCCTCGTGTCACAATGAAAGGGGTGAACGACAGACGGACAGACAACACAATTCCTATAAAGCTTCCTCATCTTCATTGTGAGATCCCAGTTATCTAGTATAATCATTTACCTTCAGTACATTTCCCGCCTTCATATCCTCTGTCACAGCCGTTTAAACATGTTCCGTTAATGTGATGACACTGTTCTAAATCCCGACATTGACCGCAGGGTTGTGTACAGTTCTCTCCATAAAATCTCCCTTCACATTCTGTAATAAGTATTAAATTTACTTACATATAATGGTAATTTACATTGAATGCTTGGACACGTTTTGTTTGCATTTATATTTCCGCGAATATAGAATTCATCAGTATCGCGAATATAACACCTTCCATCAAAGTTTATTCAATGAGTCTATGATTAACGACACTCTTAATTCCCCTTGTTTGAAATATATAAGTAGCACATCCTGAGGATATTGGGGATTATAGATGAACAATTACATATATATTCATGAAATACTACTATTGATCATTATAGTCATCTACGGCTTCAATACCCTTTTCTGATTAATCAAACTCTATGATGAAAAACAAAACAATATATTTTCCACAATAATTTTGTCTTTTTTTTTTGCCATCAATAATGCGCAAACATTTTTAAATTTTGTTCTATTACATACATGTGTATTGAAATAAACTAAAATAAAAACGTTACCTTTCTCGCATGATGTTCCTTTCCATCCCAGATTACAACTAGACTCGCACCGGCCATTAAATCTATTACAATGACCTCTACAATTTGGATTGCATGATGTAGCACAATTCTTTCCATAGAAACCACCAGGACATTCTGTCAGATAAACATATTATATAATCAATTGACGTCTTGTAGCATTTTGTACAAAGTATATGAATACACAATTTCAGAAAGGAAAAGCACAAATCAACTTTGGTTCATGCATTTCACTGACGTCGAGTAACCTAATTCAATGGGCGATTTTGTTTGTGTGTTGGAATTGTTTCCGAAATACAAATTAATTCATGGAACTCATTAATTTTTATTAGATTAATAAACCTAAACCAAAGTGAAAGCTTCTAATTGAAAACATGATATTTTGTATAGATTAATCTTCATGATCAGTTGATATTAAAATGTTGGGACTTTTAGTTTAACACTGAATTACCTCTACATGTATATTAATGTTAACCGCTCTCTGTTGGAGAACTAGTCAAAACTAGTACCGAACAATAATTGTTGTAGATATTTTGTTAATTTACCATGCATGTACGAAATCCAGTACACGTTATGAAAAACTCCCTCTGCAATAAACGCTACATTACCAGAAGGCAAACCTCAGTAGATATGCTGTTTTTTTTTAATTTAATTTATTTTTGTTATTAATGATCTCTATTTTGAAATGTATAATAGTAAAAATAATATGCGGTGTTGTTTTAGAACAAAGGCACGAAAACAACATTTTTCTCCAGAACCACTGAAACAGATAGAGGCGTTTGAAGCTTTTTTGATATACCTAAGGTACATGTATATACATGTGTCTGATTTATTTAAACACTTAAAAATGAAATGATATTTGAATTGTGCGGTTGAAATGATACTATGGGAGTGAAAAGTTTGAAAATTTACTATATTTTGCAATTTCTTTTCTAATTTTAAATTCTAATTATAATATACTTTCCACCAAATCTGCTTATCGGGAGGGGGGGAAGATATACAATGATTTCCCGTAACATAAAGAATATTTTGCATTTGTGAAGTGTTTCTTGTAAAACTGCGTTGATATCGTATTCCGGTTTAATATGGCTGTGGTCAGAGTGAGCCATCTCTAGTACCCTCAAAACTTTAGTTTCTTTCAATAGATTAGATTGATTGGTTGATTGTATATTGTTGGACACCCTTCTCGAGAATTTTTCACTCACATGGAGACGTCACCATTGTCGGTGACGGCTGTAAAACTTAGGCCTATCGTCAGCACTTGTGGTCTTTGGGATGGGAGGAATATTTGTCATGCCACACCTGTTGTGACACGGGGCCTTGATTTTTGCGGTTTCATTCGAAGGACTGGCCAATTTAGTCGCCTGATACGACAAACAAGGGGTACCGAGAACCTATTCTAATCCAGATCCTAATGAGACCGTCGATAGATACATGTAGCCAAGTTATTCCCATACCGTTAGGATATTTCCAGGTTTATTGAACGAATACACGTCGGTTAATGTACAATCTGATGTTTTCAGCGCGACGCCGTGGGTATGCATCAAATTTGTAAATGATGTACATGTAAAGAAAGTGTAAATATTAATTTTCTGCGTGCAGCAGTTGTAATAATTTTCAGTCGTGATATGCAAACGTTTTCGGTTAAAAAAAGTAGGTGTGTATTTGTCAAACTTTAAGTCCAAACTACTTTCCGTTCATTCATAAACAAATTGGTATTCAGGTAAATAAATAATTGTATCTCAAACTTTCACCCGTACGTCTAAATCAGGTTTTAAATTGCGGACTAAGCAAGGTCTATTTTTAAATACTAGCATTCCAACTGGTTTGTGGTCTTTGATTTGGACGTAGCAGGCACGAGTAATAGACATTAAGTACATATAGCTGGTAGTTCTCAACATTGTATCATATTCAGTTTATATTGCTTTAGACAGATTCTACTTTAGCACAACTGAAGTAAGCTTATCTACTTCTTTATTGATATTAATTTCATTTATATTCATGTATACATCTTCGAAACGTTTTCACTCGCAGTTTATTGTTGAATTTGTTGTGTAAAGTTGGTTTAAGTTAGTATATTGTTAATTTTGCAAGTACTTTGTATAGTTTTTAAGTGTAATAGGAAGGGAGAAAATGCAACGGACCAGGCCGGGATTCCAACCCGGACCTACTGAATCTCTAGTCGGGTGCTCTACCAACTGAGCTAATTGGCCACCGGCGATCGACCCGGGTGACCGCTACATCCCTCCCTCCTCAAATGTCTTCACACCTGAAGATATCAACTCAGGATCTTTATCCCCGGCAAGCATTTTCACCTGTCAGTTCCGGGGGATGGTCACATTGCATTTTCTCCCATCCTGTTACTTTCTATTACCAATCTTTTGTAAATTGATTAAATATACAATGAATAGGTGAATATAGCGAACAGTGATCAATCTCATTACTCCTATAAGAAATATAAATTGATAATTTGGACAAACACGGATCCTTGGATGTACGACAGGTGGGATCAGGTGCCTAAGAGGAGTAACCAGATAACCTGTTGATCGTCCACATCCGCCGTGAGACCTATATCTTCATCAGGTAAACGGAGTAATCCATAGACAAAATCAGTGTATAATCGACGGCTTAACAATTGGTTTAAAAAACGTCAGACAGCATCTGACCCAATCACAGGTTGTACTGGTAAGCTAGATCGTTGCATATTGATAATAGTATTTGCAAAATGTTGACTTTAGACGAGACTGTTAAAACCCTCTGTAACATCAACTTGATTGTCAATAGCCAGCCTCAATTTAAAAAATGGTAAAATATGTTAAAATCAATATTAAGAAAATAGCGAAGTAGTGCATCTTCCAACGCATCTGATGTTCTAAGTTATGTGCACTATGTGTTAAAAAATTCCCTTAGCTATACATATTCTACATATTTTCTTACCTTCATCACATCTATCGCCTTGAGCTCCGGCGTCACATCCGTTTGGACAACTTCCGTTCACGTGATTGCACTGTAACCCATCGCTACAGTTACCGCAGTTCTGTTTACACTCCAGGTCGTATTTATTATCATTACAGGCTGTAAGATATATTTCATGTTAATCATGGAGAATTGGTAATCATGTTATGTGTGGTAGCGATCTTTAAACTCTAAAGTATTACATTCATTGTGTATAATTATGATATACAATTGCACCATATATATATAGTGTGAAACTGCAATAGTCACCATTTAAAATGAATATACAATGATAGCTATGTCTGTTGGATTCACGAGATAACACCATTTTTCAACAAAGGAATCTCTCTCTCTCTCTCTCTCTCTCTCTCTCTCTCTCTCTCTCTCTCTCAGGCATTATCATTGTCAATAAGAAATCATGATAATGATACTGACATGTTAATACACCAATCCATATCCACAAATATGAATATCAAATGTATATACATCTAGGCCTGTACGTCACTGTAGCTTTCAAAATTGTAAAATATACATTTCTTTTTAACTTACGTACATGTATGCATAGCGTTATGATTGCGTAAACAAATCTTTCTATCTCTTGTGGTTTGTCATTTTGATTCATATCTTATATTTGCATATACTGAACGAAAGAAAGCCTTTCTCAAAAACTGATACTTTTTGAATATACACATTTAAATAAAATTTATCTTTTTCGTCTAATTAGGCATTTCTACACCTGTACATTCATTCTTTAAACGTTTTGTAAATAGAGAAATGTGAGGTACTTCAATTATGAAAGAAGGGATTGCTCCTCGAGTTATTCTATCGAGATGTTTTTGTATGTTTATGATTGTAACAAATCAATGAGTGCTAAATGATCGGCTAGATGTATTCATATTGAACGCCTTTGCGCTCAGACGTTTCTCGTTTGATATTTTGTTACAACCAATATAATAACATTTCACCAATACACATTTTTAAACACAATCCTTATAAAATAATGAATTGTAACGATCGGGATGAAAAAATTTATACCACGTGAAAAATCACTTTTCTTAATGTTGGCCTTTTGCCTCTAACTAGGAGGTAAAATATCCATTGTGTTGGATTATACAGGTGTCGAATTATACAAGTGTCCGATTAGACAGTGTGGAGTGTATGTTCTAAGCATACATTAATATCTTGATCAATTATAGTGATGTGACACTGATGTAATGAAAGTAATTCTATGAATTGTTTGTATCGGTTTCAAATGTTGACTTTTTATTGGCCTGAGTCTAGGGAACACAGTTTTTGTATATCCATGTGTTTTTAAGTTTTTCTTTAACCCACTCTACTCAAGTATACAGTCCAATATAAAAATTGCGAATGATTTTTAGTTTCATGATTTGGATTGGCTACGCATTGATTACTGAATCTATCTATGCTATCAGAACAAAATTGTATTTATATTTAGAAGAAATGTATGGAATAGAAGAAAGGTACAAGAAGAAACCATTCTTATAGAGATACAACAATCAGCATATGGATACAGTCCTTATAACCGTTAATATGCATACGCTGGTTTTCAAAATGATCAAATTCTTCGATTTGCGATGAAATACAATTTTAAAGCAGGGTTAAACATGTAACAAAACTCACGCTGATCACAGAACGACCCCTTGTAGCCCGGAATACACCCCAGACATGTTCCGTTCACTATGTTACAGTGGCTCTCCTGACAGTTCTTGGAACACGGTTTATCGCAGTTTTCTCCATATACGTCTGATTTTGGACAACCTACAATCGATTGATAGATTTATTATCAAGGAGATGTGTAAAACATGACTTCCATAACATATTCAATAAAATAGATTAAAAAGAAAAAAAGTGAAAATTCATCTTGAAATCTTTGAGTTTTTGTTTACAATAAAGTGTTGAACTCATTACAAAATATTCTCTATTTTCTGGATTATAAAATCTCGATTACAGCAATCAATCATTGCGTGGAAAAAAAATCAACAAAAAAGCAACAACAAAAAAAAAAAAAAAACTCAGGATGTTTCCGAAAATATCCAACCATTACTACCGGTATCTCATATTGACCACAATATGTGGAAATATTTGTTTTCTTTATGTGTTTGTGAACCTTGTACGCAGTTTTGAATCAATATAACAGTGAAGAAATATTTTATCATACTAAATTGATAAGAACTGTCAAAGAGAAAATATATTTGTTTCTAATGTCGTTTTACATTAACTTATTATATAGTTATAACCACACGTCTGTTTGTTAATTTAAAAAAAAACCGTGCTTACATAATTAGTGTTTACTTACCGTAAACTTCAAATTCACAGAGTTCGTTCTTTGCGTACTGAGAATATCCATCAGGATAAGTGACATTCTGTAGTCTCTCGTTGTAATAAATGACGTAACGTCCGTGTCTAGGACATGTTATGTTTGTCGGGTTTGGTATTGTGGCGTTGGTGTACATCGTGTCTTTAAAACACAGCACCCCGTCATCTTTGTTGGTTGTATTCGATATGTATACCGAGAAACCAAGGAATCGAGCGGTGTAACCGTTATTGAAATCTGAAAAAACCTTAAGTATTCAGCATGAGGAGATTGAATGTTTATAATGTCTTTTTGCTATCATCTATCGCAATTTCAAAGAGCTAGGTCCTGTAAAATAATTCAAAAAATGAAGAACAATTATCAATACAAATCATGGATATACATGAAGTTGGTGATCACAAGTATCTATATATATATATAAGAATATCGGCGGATCTTGGTCTCTTTGTAATGTTGTGTATTCTTCAAACTTCTCCGGGATCTGGAAAATGGACAATTTTCGTCACTTTTTCTACCTTTAAGGAGAAATTTCCATATGGCCTCATGCATGGGCCAGAAAAAGGCAGTAGCTAGATATAGATTATCTTCAAAAGAAATACTTATGTATGTTTCGTTATGCCCTTGGCTGTGGCCAATTTCTTTTTCTCTTTAAATCTAATCAGTCGTCTGATTTTAACGTTTGCAGGCGGATCACCATAACGCATAGCAACGAATTGTACGAGGATATAAGAAAATTAATCACAATTTAATGTACTTATTATTGTTTCAGCAACCAAAATGATATAATATATTGATAATTACATTTTTAAATTATCAGTTTATGAAAAATCCAGTTTAAGGCATTAAAATGTGCATAGACGGCGACCCGGCAGAATCAAATGAAGTAGGCCAGCTATGACGCACAGTTATACATCCAATCTTGTCTCAATTTGTATAAAAGTGTACAAATAAAGTGTGCCTGTCGATCAAATATGGAAGACGCGTGCAAAATACACCAGACGCAAAAATATTGTAATACTTTTTTTTTGAAAAATTAAAATAAAGATGCATAAATAAGAGCTCACATTCAATCTCTTTGTGCATAAATCCAACCAAAATTCGCCCATTTTCTGCAGTAATTGGTGATGATAGGTTAGAGAAGCATGGTTTAGCTTAGGTTTTAATCCCAGGTTAGAAGCAAACAAAATTATATTTTATTTTCTAGATTTCTTTCTATTTCGGTTAGGATCGGATAATTTTTGAAGTAGTCCTTTTTTGCTTTCCAAGATGTTGTTCATAAACGTCAACGTCATGTCGTTATTTGCGGTTTTTTTTCTTCTTAGAAACAACGCAATATTTAATTAACGCTTACAAGAAAACGACATGAGACATAAGGAAAATTGATGTGTTCTGACAATGGCATATTGTAGACATGTTATGGATTTAATTTGGTCAAATTTGTAGACAGTGCCGATTTTGCTCCCTAACGAAACTATCTCCTTTTGTATGGAACTAGTAACGTTCCTCCATGTAAATATTTACTGCAGAATATGAATTATCATTATACATGTGATGTTGTTAAGATTCATCATGAATAGTGTTTTGTTTCGTCAAGAAGCCAAATGAAATTAAGGTGCAAAATAATGATAAAACCTGCATATTTGGTCTATACAGTACAAAACGTCAAGAAAAATGTCGACTTTGAAATGTCGTAATGGCAAGAAATCAGCAGTAACAACATTTCGCATATTAAAAGCCATATATTTTATACGTAATTATGAAATTGCTTGGACGTTATATTAAGTAACTTCTTAAATTAGTACGTGCACAATAACACATACGTTTGCATACTTGATGGGAAATGATATTTTGTATATAAAAGTGAGCCAAATTAAGAAGCTAAAGAACAAAATCTGTTTTAGTAATTGTACTCTATCATTATCTTAAAAAGTGTAATAGTGTAATATATATTCGTATAATATGAAATTTCTTACAATTAGATTTGATTAAACAGACTGGTATTATGGTGTATGTTTTAAACCGAGGTTAGACTGCCATTGAGGTGTCAGTGTTCATATTACTATGGTGTTGTGATGTCCCATTGATGCTATCATTTTACAAAACAATTCGAGCTCATGTTGGAATTAAATTGATCGACAAGAAGATTTAGAAATTAAGTCGTGAGGTACGAAGATAATGATTTACAAAAAAATATATAGGGACGTTTCGAGTTCATCCGGTACTCCAGGATTTTTTTGCATTTAGCCATGTCGATCACGTGATATGACATAATGTTCAGCAGTGGTACTTCCGCTTAATATCTATTACACTGGTAACAAAATTGGCGGGGGCAAATGGAATATGAAAAAAGATGTATCTATTATTGTTCGTCCCTCAGAAATAAATGCAGTTTTCTTTAGGATTGAAAATGAGGCAAATACAACAATCTAATTCAAATGATAATGTTAGATCCGCTCGCATACACGTATACATAGTCGACGAATCTGTTGATCATCACTGTAGTTAGTCATCATTTATTCTATCTATTAATCTATATATTTGATTTCTTTCTCAATCATATTTTGATTGTTTCTTTTTGTTTTGTATTTTTCCTTCTTGTCCAAGGTGCAAGGATCATATCGGCTGCCTAATGTCTAGATCTACATGTAGGTACACCCCTCCCCATCCGCGCCCGAGAATATGTTTCAGTCTTGCCTGACGAAACGTTTTTTTTCTAATATTTTTTTTTCTATTGTCATACACGCAGATAAATTGTATAGCTTCATTCAACATTTATCTTTGAGAAGAGGTCTGGAATATACAAAGTCCACATATGTTTTAACGACACTCAGATTGAATGTACAAAAATAGCAAAACAGACGCGACCATTTCAATAAATTTAACAGAGCAATGGCTCAATAGAATATGAATAATCAATATTCCATGACTTTACAATTTTTGCATCTTTTTCTATTATTTCCGAATAAAAGAATTTGTTTTTAATCCAACGTGTTCACATGTCATTGAGCTAATAAGTAAAAATTAATTTTACCGCGTCGCAACCATTGTAAAATGGATCATTGTCATTGTCATTTCTGTCTCAATTAAATTAAAAAATATCTAGAATACTACCATTATATTGAAACTATTTCCTTTTTTTAAATAACCCTAGGAAGAACCAAATAACCCCCCCCCCAAACAAAAAACCAAAGCCTGCAGGTCATGCCTACCGTTTCGTGGAGATCGTTCACAACCCCCTTCCCCGCCCGAAAATGTTTCAGTCTTGCCTTGCGAAGAGTTTATTTTCAAAAATCATTTTAAATGTATAGGTTTATCTAACACCTGTCTTTGGGAAGAGGCCTGTAATATACAAATTGCACATGTATTTTAGCGACACTCGGATTGAATGTATAGAAATAGACAATTGTTGCATCTTTTTCTTTTATTTCCAAAGTAAAATATGGTATTCTAACGTGTTCATAAGTCATTGATCTAATAGGTAAAAATGAAATTTACCAGTGATCTCAGTGATATCAGTTATCAGAATAAATATATATATATATATTACATGTGACAACAATATCAGGGATTAGAATAAATATATATATATATATATATATATATATATATATATATATATGTATATATATATATATATATATGTATATATATATATGTATATATATATATATGTATATATATATATATATATATATATATATATATATATATATATATATATGGGATGATATCAGTGATCAGAATGAATATTATATATATATATTGCATGTGATGATAGCAGTGGTCAGTATAAATTTGTATACTACACGTGATGATATCTGTTTAATTTAAATGTTTATATTACATGTGATGATATCAATTGGTATTTAATATAGATAAATATATATCAGATGTGATGATGTCAGTGGTCAGTATACATGTATATACACTGTATATGTATTACATGCTTTGATATCCGTACTTTATATAAATGTATTACATTTAATGTGATGATACCAGTGGTCAGTATAAATGTATATATTACATGACACCCAATTAAGAAATTTACATACCACAAATATGCTATGTAATTGTCGTATTGGGATTTGTTTAACTTAAAGGGTGGGTGCAATTGTCGTATTGTACTGGATGGGTGTAAATACAAACGTTACAATACGACAACTATTTCCTGCATTTACACCCACCAAGTAAATTACAATGTGACATTTCAAGCCCATCCAGTAAATTTAAAAAAAACCCACGATATGATATATCTCTTGTAGTTTCATCAAGTTGTAGGGTGTGTGATAGACGGATAGACATGGACAACTTTGCAGGGAACACAATAATTAGCCGTGTTCCTCATTGATGGTAAACGTATGATAGTATTTGAAAAACAATTAGAAAGGTGCTGTTGTATTTTGGAATTTTAGTCCCACGCATGCAATTATGCCGTTCGATATTCATTTTTTACTTCAAAAGACTAGTTGACGATTTGTTTTACCCCAGGCTAAATTGTCCGTCCTGTAGTGTATGGTTATGTGACGTATACTGAGGACACCTCCTAGATCCACCCACCACTTCGCTCTTTGTTTATAATTGTTGGATATCGTACACTGTCTTCCTGTAGCTGTAAATTTTGATTTCAGTCCGTCCACTGCTCGTTCCGCTCCCCATGGTTTATTGGGATATGGATTCAACTGTTTTGCAGTTTTTCCCAAAGCAACGTTGTCTAAAAAAGATAATGATTCTAGAAATATTACAGTAAAACACAGTTCCAGCGAATACGCCTATAATGAATTCATAATTACAACAGAGGTATTTTAATTTCCTGTAGTTTTAAAAGAAAGTTTGAACTTAACGGATATAATTACGTCGAGAACGAATCAAAATTATTCATCCACATCACTTCCCAATAAGCGTGTATGCCAACTGCAAACATTTCTCTCGAAAAACAATGCTGTCTGGGAAAACAGGATAAAAGTCTTTGTGTAATATACTGTACCCACTGCAAGCAGCGATCGATGTGTTGGTGAATTACTTTTAAGATAATTGTTATACAATTGCAAAATGAAATAGTAAAGTATGTTCATAATGTAATCTAAACTGATTGTCGTGTTACATGTATGCGCTAATTATAGAAACGTCCCCAGAATCATCTCGAGATATGTGCTGCTTTGTCGGTTTCTCGGACAATTAGCGATGAGGATCCTGATTACAATATCGCCCACCGTGAACACTGAATCCGGCTTCTTGGGTCATATAAACATGTCCAGCCCCCCCCCCCCACCCCCATCCCCCCCCCCCCCGGGAAGGAAGCAGGGTACGTTTCTTTTGGGTGGAATTCAATGTTTAATTTGATTGAATCATTTTTCAGGTAAGAAATTAAGACACACTTTCATAGAACAATGTTCGCCCTTCTTACAAGTGAAAACAGACTAACTAATCAATCCGGACATTTTCCACTGTGTGGATAGAGACTTACTGGTCACCTACAGAGACTATTATTAGGTGGGATATTACGGATGAAAGATACTTTCTTATGAATATCCATGAGATAATACGGTAATGCCACCCTCGGAGGCGCAAAAACACGGGAATAGTCTCGTGTAGAATTACCTTACATTTCCGCTACTCATATATATACAATTGTCACCCGTTGAATTGAATCAAAGTATGAAACATCATATATCGGCAATATTCTTATATTTTCTGTTTAAATATCTAGCATTGCATGTGACCTGAAGGCTCTTTTGTGAAGGATCAGTATGAAGACTAAATGCAAAAACATATTATGAACACAAAAAATTCTATGTCAGATTAAGGCTTTAGAAGTAAGGAGTGAAGATATGATGCTAAAGACTTCACTGAGAGACGAAGTGGGAAAGGGGCGGGGGTGGGGGGGTTACAGAAGGAGGTACCCCTTAACTCCCCGGAAGTGGCGGTTTCAGGATTTAAAAAAGACCGAAAGAGGTACATTCTGAACGCGTTCTGTTGAATTGATATGTAAAACTGAATATTTCCTGTGAAAATGTCAACCTAAAAAGGTGTAGTGATCAATATCATAAATTCTATAAAGAATACAAAATCATTATAGAGAAGGGAAATATGCTCCCCCGGAAACACAAGGTGAGGAGCTTGTAGAAGAGGTATTGATTAACCAATTTATTTCAAATATCCTAAGCATTCTTTCGATGAGATGAATGAGGGAGTGTGTTCTCTCAACTCCAGAACAACTAATACTCGGACACATTTCCTTCAATTCTAGAACTGAGGATAACGTCCAGTGATACATCGTGTAGATATCTGCTAAACCAAATACATTAGTGCAGTTTCATGTTGTGTAAGGTTAGTAACAAAAAAGAAATATTATATTGATACGAGGAAGATCTGAATTAGTAGTACCCCTCTACTTCCCTTTCTAATTGGTCTCCCTAATGATAAATACTTTCCGACGCCCGTTAATTCTATAGTTTGGAGAACGAGTGCATTAACTCAAATCATGATAAAATTTTCACATACATGGATAGTCAATGAACATTGCAATTGAATGCCTCGCAAACATCTACAATACATTTGACACGTTCTCTTATGTCGAAATGTCGTTTATTTAATCTTTGTATTCCCACCGATTTTTTTTCTAAGACTTGAGTTGCCATTAACTTTTCTTTTTTAACAAAATTTCAACTTAAAATTGATCACAGGTGATAAGAGGGCACAGGATAATATCACCATCTAAAACTAAAACCGATATCGTTAAAATACCACATTTCAGAAAACGGAAGCGTGGTTCCGCATTTACTTTTGGTTGTGACGTAGAGCTAGGATAGGACCACATAAAATACTTGCATTTCCAATGGTTTTTGCTTTCGACATCTTTACTTTACAAATTTAAATGAGAGCCATTTCCTCATGAATGTGAACATTTTGCATACGAATCCTGATAATTATAGTTATTCTAACGACTGGGCATTCTCTGAACAAAAAATGAAAATCAGAAACACAATTCATTTTTATACATTCATGAGGGTATGAACAGTAACGCTTGATGACAGCGTAATTTTCATGAAGCGCTCTGCTAGTGGACAACGTCGTGATTAATACGCTCATGTATCTTTCAAAAATTTACTTCATTTCTAAAATAGGTTCACACCATAACCTTTGTCCCAAGATCATCCTAAGTTTGTATAAACATGGCTACAGTCATGTTAGCTTACAGAAACCGTGAAAAGATATTTAAGGACATTGACAACCCGGAAGATTACTTAACTGTGAGTAAATACAGACTTTCGTGGTTTTCATAACCTCCTGGCGCTATAGGGCCGTGGTGCCTTTTTCTTAATGTCACTAGTATAGGAACACCTGTGAGTGGATGAACGAATATCTATCTATCTATCTATCTATCTATCTATCTATCTATCTATCTGTCTATCTATTTATCATTTGTGCTATGTATTTTATGATATATAGTCGGTCAAAAAGCTTTTTAGCTCCTTTTGCTTGTTTATTGTAAAATTACTTATTTGCTATCTAACAAATCGTCCACATAATTCCATATCCAATCGGATAACCTCTTCATTTTCCGTAACCGGAAAGAAGTCTCGAACGTGGATCGGTGCAAAGATAACATCAAATCGATGCGACTTAAAGGCTAGAACCGAGTCCTTGATTCTGATCACTTTATATCGAACCTCTACCACATGGATCTTGCTCAAATAAGGAAATATACCTCTTCTCATGCAAATATGTGGGCTATATTGATGAATGTTTTAACTCATGGCGATGAATTTTAAATATTTTTAGGAGACACACAACGAGTTGAATATAAATCATATCACAGCACAAATCATGGGGGATTCTCTCTCTATTTATAGCCTCTACGATTTTAACTACTCCTCATGCGACAAGATGGGCCATTCAATAAAACATGCATCGAGCTGATTTCTGATCAGAAGTAAGATTTAATTCTCTTACCGTAAGCAAATACAACATTCGTTACGAAGACAAGTTCACAGAGACAAAACAACAGCGCCGTGATCTGGCCAGCCATTGTGCTGTGTTATTGCACTGCTGGTCCGCTAAAGATTCACTAAGATCCAGGAAGTGGAAGGAAATGAGCAGTTCGCAGCTAAAAATTGTATATGCATGAAAGAGAAATTCATACTGGAATTTTGAGGTTTCGATGGTAGTTGTCAACTACCATCATTTTGAAAAAAGTTGATAATATTGTCTATTGTTGTGGAGATCCGCCCCTCCAATTTTTATTCACAATGCATTAAACTTGGTGAATAAATATCCACTTCGGAAACATCGAAGTCCGGGGCCGGCAATTTGAGGGCAAGATAGAAGTTGCCAAGACCCATCATTGTGGGGAAAAAAATGGTATGGTCAACTTGAAAACGAGTTCAGACAAAATTAGCAAACTTTTCATGATATCATTTAGTTGAAGGGAAGTTAAATTCATGAGATTTTAAGGATTTTACTGATATTGTCCCCAGGGTTTGTTACATCAACACATTGTTTCCCCCTTCCCTTGGTGAACACTTTTGTAAGAAGATGAATGTGTTTGGATCTATATTTTATAAAATGTTTCGTATCTCTTACGGTAGATCTTTAGGGAGATGTGTCTGAATGTCTCCGTTAATGATAGAATTTCAGTAGAAGTTTTAAACCTAAGAGATCCAGACCTACAGCTTATGTACTTAGATATATATAAATAGGCGACTAACGATAGAATGAGAAAGGAACGGATTTGTGTCTCGTGTCAATTTAATACACATATTAATCATCTTTGTTTAAGGTTCATTTTAATTCCCTGTCAACGAATAAAAGAGAAGCAAACCACAGATATATTTTAAAAATATCATTTAAACTTCTTCCCTGCTGTTTTCCGTTTTCAGAGTACATCAGATATAGGAAAACTTCCGTTTTCTGTTGTCACATAGGGAGTAATGTGAACGAACCTATCTTAAATTCAGAAATTAACTTCCTTTTTAAAACCAGACAAGTAGAAATTGAGTCTTTATAAAAATATCCCCAGAAGCCTGATGTAAGTACCTGTACTTGACGCTACTTCAATCGTATTAGCAGTCAGGAAATTATTCAAGCATAAAAAACTTTCTATTCCACACATGGTAGTAAATTATCGGAAATTGAAACAGATGAAGTTGTGGAACGAGGCATTACTGAAGTTTTGAGTAAATGACCGACGGAGAAGACCTGCCCTTTTGTTGTTAGCCTGATTAATGCTGCTACCCACTTTTCGGTTGTTTCAAATACTACTACAGAAACACATAGAGACGATCAGTGAAAAATGTCCACGATTATGCCTCTAGCAATTCCTTCTTTAATCTCTGACTTTTTTATATTGCTCACGTCTACTCAACATTACTGGGACTGCTAAACATTATCATGTAGGTTGTACACATTTCATACACACGTGCATACAATAATATTGCATGCGAGGACGCAATGAAATCCATTACGAATGAAGTATTAATGAATATATACTGAATGAAGTATGTCAGTTTATTTAGAGTATGTGAAGTATAGTGTGAAGAGGTTTGAGGTATATGATTTCATATGCTTTCAAAACTTACGTATGAATAAATGACTCGATAGTGTTGATTAATTTAGAGAAAGCATCTATTGTTCCTGAACAACTAGTATTCAACACCAACGAGTTATTCATCTTACCTTTTAAAATCCCTTATGGATTGACTTCCCTTTTGACAGAAACCATTCAACTGTTCCCCTGCTAAAATATGACAATGACAGCGCTCTGAACTGATATGTCCTGTTTCACGGAACCAATCATTTAAACATACGAGGACTGTACGATATGTAATGTGTATTGCATAATATCTCAAAAGCATTCGACTAAAAATAGTGAAATGAACATTACATCCCTTCAAAATATTCTCCGCGGTTTGAAATACATAATTTCAATCTCTGAATCCATTTCTGAAATGCGTCATGGTACGCTAATGTAGGTAGAACTCTGAGGCATTGACTGATGACTGAACCAAGGGCTTGTCGGGACTTGTAACGACGACCAGATAAGAACTTTTTAAGTTTTGGATAAAGGAAAAAGTCGCATGGGGCTAGATCCGGAGAGTGCGTTGGGTGTGGCAAGACAGTAACCTTCGCCGACTTCAAAAATTGCTTCACAAGCTCAGATGTATGTGATGGAGCATTATCATGAAGTAGACGAACATGCCTAAATCCTGACACAGGGTGTCGTTTATGATAATATTTCTTGAGCTTTTTTAGTTTAACATCTCGGTAATACCGACCTGTAACACTTTGTCCTTCAGCACCGGAATTTGTACTGCTATACCATCACATGAGAAGAATATACAATAAAGAACGTTCTTTGTGCTTGTAGTTCACTTGGCAGCTGCAGACCTTCTATCGTGTTTAGTTAGCCATATTTTGTTTCCATTTTTTACATTAGCACTGGGATTCCTTAAAGTACATCCATATCCGGTAGAAAATTCACCGGGTCTCAGGTAGCTCGCGTTGGAGTCTCGGAGCAGCGAGATTATATTTCATTCGATAGTCTCTTATTTTACGCTCTAAACACCGATAAAGAATATGTTCCCAACACGTTAGTAGGGGTGAATGTTACACGGCGCATGAATTCGCCACAAACGGTATATAACTCTGAGTTTAAAGATTGGGGTTTCCTCATTAGCTGAAATTTCCATAGGAATTTGACCCTGCCCATACCTTTACAGATCTGAAAATATATGGACAATATTAGGTACAGTTAAATAATTTAGGCTATGGTTGTACATGTATATTATCATGAACTTTTAAATTTCGTATGGCGATAAACGTAGTCCATATCGTCGATATTCAAAACGAAAGATTAGCTGAATTTTCACTAAAAGCCTTTCCATTAGGGAAACCTGTTTGAAGTCGATGACCTAGCCGGAGTAGCCCGCTCTATACAGAAAACGATATCACGTGATTCGGATGTATTGTCCGCTGTTTTTGGTACATAAACACGCAAATCAACGTCATGTATTCGATAATACGTTATACATGTATATGTAATTTATTTACAAGTACACTAAATTTTGATAAATTGTATGTAGTTATATACACGTGTAAATAATTCTATCAGAAATAAGATGACGTTTCTGAATTTAATTTTCTAAACAAATAATTATATATTTCCTTTGTTAACATTATAATTATGCAAAGTGGAATGCACTAGTATGCGTTTACTTTCTTTATCAAAAATTTACACATTACAGGTAGATCTTTAGGTTTATTGTTCTACCTCTAATATAATTACCGGAACATAAAGACTTACGCGTATATACATCTTTTTTCACAGCACGTGCGTTTTAAATAGATAATCAAGGTATTTTCATAAATAATCATACGAGCCCAGATTATTACAATATATTTTGCTTCAAGGCAAATTTGATCAAGAGTCCGAGGTGTCTTTAATTTTTGATTATTTTGTTTTCTTTGTGAACACTTGTGTCAAATATTTAGTACATCAAAATATAATATAGGGTTTGAACAAAACGTATGTTGACGATCAACAGTTCTAATATAATGTCCGTACTTAGTTGAAAATAATTTTTGAATGACATTAAGATTTGTACTGTACGGTATCCATACATTAACAATATCACCCCTTTCATCGCCACAAATAAATAACATTCATTAAATTACCGATAACATATGCAGCATATTTTCTGTGAAAATCATGCATAGCTTCTATTGAATAAAAAGATAGATCAAGATTCTGACAATTAGATAATGTCACGTGATTAGTAAACGATCTATTCATATTTCTAGAGTGAATCACGTTCTATGTGTTAAGACCCGCGCACTTTGTTTATCATTATTCATGAAGGAGTAAGTACTGGCGAAAAGTGCTTGTTATTGAGTTTAAAAATCAATTGACATTTCGATATTCCTCGCATAAAAAAAAGTTAACTATTAAAACTATTTAGAAACCATCGTCTGTGGCCTCTATGTATGAAATGTTAACTTTTTCACAATAATATTGCTTTAATTGACCATGGAAAAGGGGGCCAACTCTAATTGCTGTATCACCTCATCTTTTACCTTTGATAGTTGTGTGTAAAATATGCACGTTTGATATATACGTGTATGCATATATGTGCTCTCTCTCTCTCTCTCTCTCTCTCTCTCTCTCTCTGATCGGAATAAGTGCATATGTTTATTGATGCTTCTTCATGCTGCACAATCTCACCACAGCTCTGTTTTTGCTGAATAAGGATAGATTAAATCAACACTGGTATAGTGATGAAAAATGTCATTTATTGAAAATAATGAAAAATATATAAACCATAATAGGGAATAAGACAAACAGCTAATCACACAATGCAACATGGTATTTCAATATGCTTATCCCCTAAGATTACAGATGTACAATATATATACACAAAAATACAAACTACATAAAGTATATAGCAAAAAGATTGAACATCAAAAAATAAGAATGCGATAAAAAATAAGAATATTTTACAACTGTAAATGTAAGTAAGGTAGGACAGCTGGGGTGGTGGTGGGTGTGCTGAAAATGTTATGTTGCCTTACTACTGTGGCTAAAGTGAGAATAACGAAATAATCAATGGTCACTTTCGAACCTGCATCAAATCACGTGATAATGAGGATCAGTTTCTATTGGCTATTAGGATCAGGGGGTTGATATTAGGCCATGAAAAAGTTTAGAATTACATAAACAGCTACAGAATAGCCATAGCATCGTACGAATTGGGGAAAATTACATAACATAACATCTGACCTGAATGACCAGCTACAGTGATTACCGGGCAATTTCATATAACATTAACCAACTAAAGAGTTACCAATACCAATAAATAAGTATATTTACTCACTTACGTTTTCCACCAAAATATCTTAATTCAATTGGGTAATATACTTAATAATATTACAATGCAAAACAGCATTCAACACATATAAATGTCATTATTTACATAATTGTTCTTTTTATGCTTCTTCACGCTGCACAATCTCACCACAGCTCTGGTTTTGCTGAGTAGGGATCAGTTAAGTAAACAGCAGTGTAGTGACGGAAAATATCATTTATTGAAAATGACGAAAATTATGAAAAATATGTAAACCATAATAGCGGTTAGAGACTAACAGTTAATGTATATGCTTTGAATTTGTAATTTGTTTGCCGAAAATGAGAAAGTTTGGAATTTTTATTAATTTTGTTAATTTCCTGTGAATTTGGAATATACATGTTTCATATATTAAAAAGTGATACACATTGTGACATATGCATGATTGTGTGTACGAAATACAATTCTAAAATTGTGCCCATGCCGATTTCTCAAAATGGGGGTCACATAAGGCCAGTATTTTACCTTCTCTTTCCTATAAACATTCCTCTCATCTCTCTTTCTTCCTTTCTACTCTAATGAATGTTTCAAACTATGAAATACACAATTATAACAACAAATTCATAATAAAACTATAACATTACACGACTGGAATACGTAAAAGAATATATTTTTCAACGTCAAGATAAAACAATATATTTCTCGAAGTCAGTATAAAGACAACGCAGCACGCCCCGTCCTCCTCTATTGATTGTAGTATACGTTTTCTGATGTAGCCTCGATGTAGTCACAAACAGCTCTATACACCAACAGATACTCGTCCTGAAAATTGTCATAAAAACACGAACTAGTAATTGAGAGTGTCAGCAAGCATCGCGTATATATTAGTTCTTAGTATCTAACATATTTATAACATATATTTTAGTGAAATCTCCACAAAAGATGGCTATTAATCTGGCCACAGGATCTTGAGTCAATATAGCAATGAGCTATCATTAGATGCTAAGGTGAAACATAATTTTGGATTATATTAGTAGTGGCCCATCAGTACATATTTACATGTAGTAGTGGTCCATTAGTACATACTTAGTAGCAGTCCATCAGTATATACTTAGTAGTGGTCGATTACCACATACTTAGTAGCAGTCGATCAGTATATACTCACTAGTGGCCAATCAGTACATGTTTAGTAGCGGGCGATTAGTACATACTTAGTAGTGGCCCACCAGTGCACACTAATAGCAGTCGGTTAGTATATACTTATTAGTTGACCATTAGTACATACTCTAGTAGTTACACATTAGTACATACTTAGTAGTTGTGGATTAGTACATACTTGGTAGCGGTCGATTAGTACAATCTTAGCAGTGCTCGATTAGTACATACCTAGTAGTGGTGGGTTAGTACATACTTGGTAGCGGTCGATTGGTACATACTTGGTAGTGTTTGATTAGTACATACTTGGTAGTGTTTGATTAGTATATACTTGGTAGTGTTTGATTAGTACATACTTAGTAGTTTTCGATTAGTACATACTTAGTAGTTTTCGATTAGTACATACTTGGTTGTGTTTGATTAGTACATACTTAGTAGTGGTGGATTAGTACATACTTGAGTAGAACAAAATTCTGGTCTCCTTGTCTGTAGTTGTCGTACAGCTGTAAAGACGTCAATATTGTCATCCATCTTCAGCTGTTGTATCACGTTATACACCGAACAGAAAACACCACACAACATGGCGCCATCTCTGTAACAATTCAAGAGAAATACATGGAACTGTTGTGATCGATAGAGCTCTCCAGGTCAGTCGAGTTGAGATAGAAAATATACTAAACGTATTATTTATATTATACTGTAGATGTACTATTACTATTACCGCAATATTACAATATATCAGAATCAACCTCAGATTGACCAACAGCTGTAACATGTCTTCATATTTTTCCGGAAAAAGACGATCCATTGTAAATGTTTCCCAACCCTCTTTATTGATTATGTTGAGAAAAAATAGAAGAATTAACATTAATCTTAATACCGCTTGACTATAGAGGCAAGAGATAGAAAACAAACCAGAATTTACAGGAATTTTAATACTGTTTTTTTTTTAACAGATAGATGAAATAATATGTTGATTGAGTAAAAAGAACAGTTTTAGAAGACATTGCTGTCAAACATTCCCCTTCCAAAACATACTTAAAAACATATCTAACTAAAATAGTAAAATTATTTCTGAAGTTTTGAAAGATTTATTGCCCCGTGTTCTTGTTCTGTAAGACCAAACATTAAAGTAAATCCGATTTTGTTCAGGTTTTTAAAAATTCAAATTTGCTATCTCTTATGTTTAAGAAAAAATACAAATAAATGTTTCAGTGATTCTTGTTCTACATATTGAACACAGCTGACGACCGTTGGTTTTAACTAAATTGAGTGTTTGCTTTATGAGATTGATGACTGTTCGTTATCTTCGCCTTTCATGAATACATTCATTAGTACACAATGCCCGATAGATGATTCTGTAAGTAAACACTATTACTTTTAAATCCTCTGTACTTTATTTTAAATTCGTTTGAAGTTTCATATAAATTCTGGTTGTAGAGCTATACCAGTTTTCCATTTTGACTCACAGTTTTGTTTTGGACATGTATAAATATGTATCTCTCTGTAGTTGTAATTAAGATTGTAATATATTTTGTTTGACATGATGTAGAACTGTCTTTGAGGAATCATGGCTTGGTTATGATTGATTAAGAAATCATATGCCATTTTAATGCGATTTGCGATAAAAACAAGAATTGTTGCAATTCTATTGGTAACATTTAAATGTGATAATGAACGCCGATATAGCCTTATTTCCTTCTCATGAAATAGATATAAACCCCTTTTTGTGTAACTCTCCCCTCTGTAAAATCAACGGTTGATGAATTTACATGTAATTGAAAAGTAATCGAAATCTTGCAAGAAAAACTGGGGAAATTATGCTGTGAATCCACCAGGATTTTTATCTTCTCGTTTTTTCATGTCTTTAAGCGAATGTTATAATAGTGAACTTTCTCATATGTTGTTATACATTAAAATTTCCTATCAATGTAGAATAATTAATCATTGAATGATCTGGCCTGTACCCAAAATTAAAATCAGCGGTATTGTAATACCATTACTCAATTTAATATCAGCCTTTTAGGAGGTTAGTTTAAAATTTTGACACGCTCGAAGGATCAGTCAAAGCATGAACAACTTTGATATTGATAACAGCATCTCTTACTTTTTTATCATTGATATCATATACAATAGTCAAGAATTATGTCTTGAACAAAGTTAAACTCGCATGAAATGATACCAAATTTACCTTCCAAATGAGAAATATTTGAAACAGGTCGAAAGAAATTTAGATAATCTATGCATGGACTGTACACATTTTCGCATATGAGCTACCATACTTATTGAACACTTTAAATTCAAGTACAAGCAGATTACCTTCCTGCTCAGTGTGTTCTGTTAAAACTATGTATTCACTATTAAGTTTCATTATTGATTATTATTACAGTACCACCAGGAGATATATAGATATACTATTCCCATAAAGACCTAATTTATTTGTGATCATCCATAGTAAAATGTGTATGTAAATAATTAGAAAAAAATATGTTGACCACAATAGGCCTAATAAATTCCTCCTTTGATCTAATCCTTCAAGACCCCTACAGTGAAGGGATATAAAGTCACTTGAAAGTATGTAGCTCATATTGTTATTTAGAATTACATGTATTTACATTTCCAATGATTTGGTCTTTCATGTCTTTACAAATTGAAATGATAGCTATTTCCTCATGAATGCATTGCAGTTGAAAACAATATTCGAATCTTGATTAATATAATACCTCTACTGTAAGGACTGAAAATTCAGACAGAAATATTAGTAGACTGTAAATATAAAAAAATAATTTCAGGCGCCATTTTTGAAATCCTCAATACATTGACTTCTCATATAATATTTAAACCTGTATCAACCACACAACTGAACCAATGCCATATCTTATACATCAAGTCATCAGGCTATCACGACAAACTCTAATGGTATTTGATTTCCATTTTCCATTTTTATTTATCCCACTACCCTCTTCCTGTCATACTACACATTTGATACTCGCACTACTCTACTTTTCATTAACATTTTTTTCTCTTGTTTCTCGTTTTTATTGATATCTTTGTATTATTGTATCTTTCAAATACTTTTTCGAAAAATACCACCTATGTTTACGTATTACGATCGTCGCGGCCATGACAAGAGCGGTACTCATAGTCATGCCCTCCCAATCAAGAAGTAAATGTTATAGTTACCGAACTATCCATTAATAAATTACAGCTATATAGTCCTTTAGAGAGAGAGAGAGAGAGAGAGAGAGAGAGAGAGAGAGAGAGAGAGAGATCATTTTCTTACTTGCTGACAACAGTGATTGGGTATTCTGTAGAGAGATTCTGAGCAAATGACACTAAGCTTCGGAGAAACGAAGTGTCACGAGGAGTTCCGGAAGATTGCACTGATCCTTTTGGTTCTACAACTGTTATAGAATGAGGTGACCCCTGAAACAAATAAAATCCGATAAGTCTACCAGAAATACAAAAAAGAAGCATATCTAACTGCAGCAAACAAATAATCAATTACTTTCAGTACTGAATTATAATTTGACAGTCACTGATGGTTTGATCCATAATCTATCAGCTATTTACATTCGTATCAATGTTTTTTTCATGTCCACATGTATATCAAGCGGACTTTCATTCCTTAATGGCTGGCCTCCGTGGCCGAGTGGCTAAAGCATCGCGCTCAAAATCACACGGCCTATCACCTCTGTCGGCGCGGGTTCGATTCCCGCTCGCGTCGGTAAGTGAGAAAGTTTCCCAGTTTACTTTCGGAAGGTCGGTGGTCTCTTCCCAGGTACATTGTATCTGGGTTCTCTCTTCCACCAATAAAAACTGGGCGCCACCAGATAACTGAGGAATTGTTGAGTGTGGCGGAAAACACCAATCAATCAATCAATCATACCTAAATGTTGTTTTATATTCATACCCTAACTACGTACAATCTATTGCATTCTATTCCCCAATAAAGTACACTTTACATGGGTACCCAAACATCACTATTACATACTATTAAGTATATATACACCACAGTGGCGGATCAAGACATTTCTGGACAGTGAACATCCAACAGTGAACGGCTGTGTGTCTTTGTCTCATGGCCATTCCCCAGTGACAACAGGGTGAAGACCTGGTTGGATTCCAAGGAGCGAAGTCCCATAAAGATACCGAGTTCTGACAACATAGGACGTACCGGTATGTATCTTAGTGTTTTGGACATATCATATTTATGAGGGTGGGTGGGGAGGGGGGGTCATGCGCCTAACGCGCTGATGCTGGATTTGCCACTGTGTAATGAAGATATAATTTAAACGATGTCAGTGAAATGGATATAAGCTGCTCCCCTGTTTGAATTTCTGCTGTACATTCTTACTAAAATTGTACTTAAACTACAATATCTCTTAATAAGAAAGGCTGAAAAATTCCTGTACACGGTAATGTCTCTTTAAACAAAATGGTGATCCAGAAAGACACAAAAGTTTCTGTACCTCAAACTCATTACAAATACGTAGAAGAAAAACGTCGGAACCTTAAAGAAATATGCTAGGATTGTGTTGCATTGATCATGCTTTGAGGTGACCCTCGAGGCAAGAATGATATGATGAAATGAATTGACGCACAGTTAAAATATATCTTCCTGTCTTGCACGAAAATGGTCGAACATTAAAGGGAAATGCAAACATTGTGCTCCATTAGTCATACTTTGAGGTGACCCTCGACGCAATGATAATGTACAACAGATCCTTATACAATGTACCACTCACCTCGTTTCTTACAATCTGTGCTGTGGTGATCTTAACATCTGTGCTATTTTCAGACTGATGACGCACCTCAAAAGGTGGCAAGGACTTAGTGGAACCTGGATCTGGTAACCATGGTTTCGACTGAAGCAAAGATAAAATCGTGCAATATGAAAACTACAGCTATAAATAAATATGCATGAACTTACTTTGTCTAGCTTATATTTTACTTAGAATACGTCAATGATATACAGAAATAAGTCCATTTTTAGTGCCAAATGTATTCATGAGAAAACGATTACCTATTTCTCAATTTCTGGGACCATCCATTTATCTTTATCAAAGATTCTTCCTTTCATACCATCGACTTGATTATTAGAACCAACTCGTTCATACATGTATTTTTTTCCATAAATAGTATTTGGCATTAAATGAAACAATACGAACAAAGTATCTTAAAGCGGCAGTCAAGAAATTGAAGCCTTTACGATTCGATGACACACTAGTCATTTTCTTGTACATGATTTCAAAAAAAGTGTATTCTTGATGCATGTCGATTATTCTAATACAAATACAAACCGATTCAATTTCATGTAACGGATCCATACAGATCACTGTATTAGATTCATGGTCATTGAGCAGGTGAAGAAAGTCCACAGCGCCCTCTGGTGGTGGATAACACGTCACTATGAAGGTCCTATCATCTGTGTATGACTGGAGAATAAATAAGGCACATTTGTAGTTTCGATACTTTGGGGGTATAGTATTGCAATATTAATATTTCTTTTCTGAATCGTACTCACGAGGACATGGATGGCATTGATGAAGTTCCCACGTTTTGCAACCGATGATGTTAGATATAAACTGTACTTGTCAACTAAATTAATTAGAACATAAATATTGTAATATTTGTTGCTCTATGCTAAACTATGTATTACATGTTAATAAGAATTAAACGTTAGAAGATGTCGTCCATACAAAAATGTTTCTGCATCTTTGAAGTAAAAGTCCATCAAAACTTTCTATAATAATTGATATAAAAATGTCTGCAAATAATAATTTTCAATAACTATAGTACATCGGGATTCAACTAATATCCCCAAGGACCAAATTAGAAACCAGTTAAACTTGTAATATTTGAGCATTTGGCAATAAGTACAAAACAACTAGTTTTAGTCTTTATGTCAATGAATCATCATCTGCATAGTTCTGATCAAAATTTCACTTCTCTCGATGGTAAAACCAAAGTTACGGAGAGGAGTTATATAGGCAGTGCCTGCTCTCCGATCCTATTATGAATTATCATAATGAAATAACATCTCGCATGATCAAGGATCAAACTACAAGCCATTTAAATTTGTAATAATGGAGCATTTGGCAATACATAAGACAATTATTCGCATTGAATCATCACCTGTATAGTTCTGATAAAAGTTCCAACCAGTTATTTCAATGATTAAACCAAATTCATAGAAAGGACGTGTACAGACAGTACCCATTGTCTCATATTATTAGGAATAATCATAATAAAATATTGTTTAAATTAAATTAAACCAAAGTTATGGCGACCCAAAGCTCTGAATTTTGACCATTACGCAAATCTAATGAGAATTTCGCGATTTCAAACTTATTGATCATGCTGTAGAGGCTACATAGTGTTAATGCAGCAAAATACTACAGAGATAAAATTCCCAACATAATAATGATTCATAATGTACGATCCCAATTCATACCTTGGTTCTCTGAGTCGTTAAGCTATAGTTAGAATGAAGTGGCAACATATTGCATATCCTGAAAATGAAAAATAAAATCACAATACTCACGTGGCAATAAATCATGTCCGTTTTTCTTCGCATTGTGTTGGCTAGCAATTTTGTAATCTGTTGGCGTGTACACAGGTCGTATTTTCATCAAGAGCTGTAAAAGATGATATTTCAATATTTCATATCTTAAATACGTACACAATATACCATAAGACCATATTTGATACAAAAATCCTTCTCTCGACAACGACATCCTTCATCTGTGTAATGATAGAAAATTGTTTCAGATCTAGGGGAATGACTGGTTGTTATGTATTGTTGAAGAGATAAGAAAATATTTATGCCATAAAAACGCAATGTGCATTAGTGATACTCATTTGTAATTGTTTAATTGTGATGTCATAAACTACGCCATTACAGTAGGAATTGTTCAAGATGCTGCAAAAAGTGAAATTCAACACTGGTTTGGGGCATTGTACATTAACAATAACATAATCACTGTAACATATACATTAACAATAACATAATCACTGTAACATATACATTAACAATAACGGAATTACTCTAACATGTACATTAACAATAACAGAATTACTGTAACATGTACATTAACAATAACGGAATTACCGTAACATGTACATTAACAATAACGGAATTACTGTAACATGTACATTAACAATAACGGAATTACCGTAACATGTACATTAACAATAACGGAATTACTGTAACATGTACATTAACAATAACGGAATTACTGTAACATGTGCATTAACAATAACGGAATTACTGTAAAATGTACATTAACAATAACGGAATTACTGTAACATGTACATTAGCAATAACGGAATTACTGTAACATGTACATTAACAATAACGGAATTACTGTAACATGTACATTAACAATAACGGAATTACTGTAACATGTACATTAACAATAACAGAATTACTGTAACATGTACATTAACAATAACGGAATTATTGTAACATGTACATTAACAATAACGGAATTACTGTAACATGTCGATTCCTCTTTATTGGATTTTCTATCGTAAACATTGAGGGATGGTGCTCTTTCAAATTAATAATATCAGAACTATTACGGACCCCGAACAGAAGCATTTGTGGTCAGATGAAAGTGATCACAGAAACTGGAGCACATCTGTTGGTCACAAAATTGTACACCTGCGCTTAGTTTGTCTTTCTACAGACGTCTATTTTCGTATGTTCAACAGACACAAATCTACCAGCTTAAACTAGCTTATACAAATTCAAGTGAATCTACACGTACCTCAAACTCCTTCCTAATTGTCGTCTGGTTGGCTGGTTGGTTTCCCGCCAAATTCTCTGTCTTCTGGGTGAACTGATTAAGACTTTGGGCATCAACAGCAGCTTTAAAGTATTCGTTCAGAGCAAGAAACACCGTCATGTATTGTTCCTGAAAGGGAAATTCCACTTAGAGTCCAAAATGTGCTAAGATGGAGGGATTGGTGTTTCAATGCTTTCAAGTTTTTGAGCTGTTACATGTATATGATATATATCACGTGATACTTTTGGGTTGATAAAAGGGATAATTCTGAATTCATACCATACTCCACAACAATGTCAAACAAAATATTGATATCAAAAGAATATATATACCACATAGCGGGTTTTTAACTGGTTTAAAATATGGCGATTTCCTGGCTCAAAGATATGCTAATAATGTTAGTGGAATAAATTTTGGTGGATATAAAAGAGTTATTTTTCTTGCGAATACTAAAGTCGCAATTCGGTGCATATTTGGTGAGTGAAATATAGCGGAAAGCTATTTAACCGATAAGATAAACCACATTTATCACACCGCGGAAAAAAACCGCTATACGGTATCCATGATTAAGGTGTATAAGAAAATTAAGGTTGATTTACATAGGTTTGGACCATGTTCATTCGATTTGCCCTCATTGTCTTCACGTATTCCGCTACATTGATTTTGCCTGTCGCCTTGCCGGCTTTATACAAAGCATCCAGGGCGATGTATGTGCCAGTCCGCCCTATCCCAGCACTAAAAAATACCAAGTCAATATGAAAATTCATCAAAATGTTTCCTTTCATTTCACCTCATCTTTACCAAACCTGAAGGAGCTATCTTTTATTACCTGCAGTGTACTACAATTGGTGCTTGCTTTTGATTGGGTTTCGTCCGTGACACGTGATTGTGGAAAACAACCAAACAGAGCGGACTCGGGGTCCCGTGATCCGGCCAGGAGGTGTAGTGATATTGTGTGACAACGCGGGACACTTTGAGCTGAAAATACAGAACAATTTTAAAATACATGTGTGTATGTTATTACGTGTAGTTGCAAGGAAATATAAATTGATATAAATAAAATTCCTGAATTAATCGAGTAGATGATTTCGTTTTGTTACCCGACATTGTATTTGTTTTCATGAATATCTATTTACTACCTAGATAGTCTAGATTACCTCTTTGTGTGATACGGAGAGTGTTCTGATGAAGTAAAACGCATATTTTTTCTCTTCCACAGATTTGACCACAAATAGTCCAAAGGCTTTGGTTTTCATTTCTTCAGGCCAGTACTGTGTACATTTTATCTGTAAATACCATTCATTTTATTAATTTTCAGATTCTTCAGCTGTGAATATATTAATAGCCAATGCACAAAACTGATTTTAAACATGTACTTTTTTAAAGGTGAATCATGATCGCAGCAATACTAAGATGTTAACATTAGTAGCTGTTGCTCCTTCACCTAACACTCGGCGTTTGAAAGTGAGAATCTTAGATCTTTCGGGTATGACCTTGAAATGGAGGTCCCTTGTCACGACAACCGTTGGCACGTTAAAGAACACTCATTGCTACTAGGTCTAAATTTATGGTACTTCAACTACAACTAGTGGTGCCTTAATATGAGTGACAAATTCTCGACGGGACAGAAAACAATCAATCAATCAAGCTGGGGATGATACTGAAATTAATACATAAAAACCGAAACCAAATGAAAAACGAAACTATTATATATATATAAAAAAAACAAAAAACCAAGGTCCAATACAAAACGAAATTCTGAAATAATATTTGATATTATTGAATAAAAAAGGATTAGATATAAAACGAAAATCAATAAAGAAAAGCCTTTTTATTTGGTATTTTTGTTTTTAATCAAACAGTCTCTTTTACATTTAATATTTTTATTTTTTATTTCATGCTAAGCGAAGCTCAGAACAGCAGAATGTTTGTCCGTGGAGCAAGACTCTTAAGGAAACACGTATGTAAAAGAAAAAGAAATTTAAAAAAATCAGCAAAATGATAGAGGCAATCTCTACATCCGTTCACTGAAATGTTTGTGATCAATGTGGGCGTTGCCAATTTTTTTTATTCATTACTTGTTTCAACATTTATTCATGTTTTGATTTTGAATGCCAAAATTACAAGACTCTGAGAGTTTGAGCGAGTTTAGCAACATGCTCACATTGTTGCAAGGTTCAATTTCAACAATATTTGCCAAATACTCAGTACAGGAATGAAATTAGGCAGCAGAAACAACCTATTTTAGTTTTCTGCCAGGGTTTTATATTAAATGATAGTTTTCAGCCCCATAGTAGGTTCATGCTAGATTTAGTTCACTCCAAAATACCCAGCATGGACATTTTACAAACATAGTATACATAAATGTGATTGAAATATTTCCATACTATATTCATTATATTTCTATTGCATTCACTCTGACTTGCTTAACCTTCGATGCGATTTTTTATTTTTTCTGTAATGTATGCTCACAACTGCCTCTACTTTCCTTAGTTCTACTCTCAATCTTTCCACGTCACTAATTGTGTGACAAAAATGTCCAAGTCTTGTCGCAAACCTTTCAAGCTTGTAAAACTCTGTGAACAACACTGTCTTTGAACATAAAACGCATTTCAACATAATAAAATTTTTACACAAATCGATAAACTGAACACCATTGCATGTACATGCATGCACATGCACAACACCCAATGCGTACCTATCTATTTTTTTTAAATGAAATTTATATAACAATCCCTTTATTGCAATAACATGTTTCAGCAGAGAAAAGTAGAACAATCTTTATAATATTGTACATTGTCCTAATTTTATCACAATTATTGATGAAATATTTCAGTATTCGCATATAATTATTGAATAAATTGCAACCTATTCGGGCTCGTCTCCACTGTTGGTGTAAGGATAGATTTTTTTAAGGTTTGTTTTTGCATCATAGCTTATAATGACTCCGTTTTAAGATAGAAATTTTACCGTGTATATGTTAAAGTCTTAGCTGCACCTTATTCCTCCTTGGAGTTATTCATTAAGACATAACTAATTTGAAATGAGGGATTCAAGGGAGAATACAGGGAATGTAACCCCCAATCACCTGGTCAGACACTTACCAATAAGAGACTAATGCTGTTTCGCGCCATCTTGCTGAATGAAAGCTGAGCTTTTTGTCTGGAAAAACATCGCCTTATGTCGAAACACACCCCTTTAAAATTATCTGGATCCGCACATGAAGTTTGTCTCTGAATGTTTGTTGGTTTATATACCTCTACGTTTACTATAGTGTTTCTCAATTCCAATCTTTAATCCCTGAGAGTATATTTACTGTTGCGGCTTACCTTGTCTCCCTCTTTAAGATTTGTCAACATCACAATCTGACTAATATTGTCCTGCCATATCATCGCCCAGAAATCCACCAGTGTGTTTTGTTTAGGTCCTGGAAGATATTATGATAACTGAATTAACGTACCCTAATACACTAGAGTAATTGTATATTCTGTCCAAATATGTCATTAGTTTCAGTTCGATTTTGATATTTAAAAAACAATCTCTTACAGCTTCAATTCTCAATTCCGTTATCCAGACAACATTTTTATTCCAGTGGTTTTGCATGAAAGTAATACGTTCAAATCGACTCGCGTCGACCATGTTGAATTTTAATTGATGATAAACATCTAGAAAGTGTCCGGATAACCGGACAACCTGGCCTGGATCTACCATTAGTGACTAAAATCAACAGCATACTTATATATATTTTAAAAACTATTGGTATGAACTAGGTTTGACCGTTTCAGGATGCACATTTAGAAATGGTCCGGATTAAGCTGACTGGATTGTAATCAGGATAATCTTTCGTTTTATGTCTAATGAACAACTATAAAGAGGTAAACGTTATCGAAATATAAATGCTGCACATAAACCATCAAGTGAAAATAATTACAATATTTGCATATTATATTCCTATGTTTCTTGAAGTGTAAAATCAGCTGTAATATAGTGAAAAACATAAATCTACACGTGTAGGGTCTCCAGGTGGAGCTCTCGCTTCTCACCACTGTGACCAAAGCTCGACCCCCGTACCCGGCAGTAGTTGTATACGAGTGGGTACGGTTGCCAGGCGTTCGGACACGTGGACATCCTCCGGGTACTCCACTTTCTCCTCACATAATTACCCCCTAGCACAAACGTACATGCATCAAAGGATTCCATTGTAAATAAGCGTTTGAGCATTCATGGGTTCATGGGCTATCCTTGATATTTATGTATTTACATTTGAATATATATATATATATATATATATATATATATATATATATATATATATATATAATGTTTACCTTGTGAAGCAATATATTCATTCTTTACGTCTTTTCCCTTAAATATAATAAACACAGGAAGTGGAAACTCAAATGTAGAAACTTAGATATTGAGGAATACACGGTATAATCCTCTTTTTTATCATAACTTGAACTGAATTAAGAAATTGATGAATGCAAAAATCTTTATTTTACCACTCGATTTTTTATTTTTAAAAATATATTCACACTTCCTCATTACTGCTTTGATTAAAAAAACTATGTATATTTTTTTTTCAAATACTGGTTATCATTGTCGACTCACATTGATGTAATTGGCGTTGATATAGTCGGACGATGTTCTATTATCTCCCTTTAAAATTACTCTGGAATGATCATCTGTAAACAAAACGCAAGCGTTTATCTATAAAGAAATACATGTAAAAAAATTTAATCTGCAGGTATGTGTATTACGGTAATTTAGGACTACGAAATGTCTTAAGATATATTTTCGGAAGAATTTAATCATAAGTGAGTTTTTCGAAAGTATCTTAACTTTGGAAAATATCTAAGAATTGTCTTCATCTTTAAATAGCTACAGAGGTATCTCAAGTTGAACTTCGGGAAAAGGGCAGCATTCATGTTGCTAGTTCTTGGAAGTAATCGTTGTATAATATGTGGAGGAATATTAAGAGATTTTGATAACACTTTGAATTTTTTCGATGGCAATTTCATTTTTTGAAAGTATAAACTTATCAAGGTCATTCATCCATGGTTTTGCATGTTTCATTTCAGGTTATGCTTGTATTGCGGTTTTATGCAACTGGCAGTTTCCAGGCAGTGATTGGTGATGTGAATAATATTGTAAAACCAAGTGCTTAAAAATATTTAAAAAGCATGACTCATTGTCACTCCTACTGAATCATCCTCCGGGATCCGGGTTAGAATAGGTCCTCAGTACCCCTTGCTTGTCGCAAGAGGCGACTAAATGGGGTGGTCCTTCTGATGAGACCGCAAAAACCGAGGTCCCGTGTCACAGCAGGTGTGGCATGATAATGACCCCTCCCTGCTCAAAAGCCACAAACACCGAGCATAGGGCCAGATTTTGCAGCCCTTCACCGGCAATGGAGACGTCTCCAAATGAGTGAAATATTCTTGAGAGGGACGTTAAACAATATTCAATCTATCAACCAACCTACGGATTCACATTGATTGACAAAAACATGCATGGATTTTCACAATTGCCCAATGCATCATACATGCATGCACCTGGTACGTAGAATGGTGACAATGAACACTATCTGTTATTTTGATTTGAGAATAGATAGATTAGAAGGGATGTGTACTCGGAAGTTATAAATTGACTTATGTAGAGAATGATATAAAGAGACAGTCTTAATTGATGAATACCTTAAACATCGTCCTATCCCCCCTTCCCCCACGATTCAACGGGGATTTTATTATAACATATTATCATAAAAACATACACGGGAAAGTGGTTTTAAATCTGTTTTTCGGCACGTTTTCAGGTCGCTTTCCGGCATCACACTGGTGTTGTTCCCCGTACGACAACATCTACAGGAAGAATAGCAGATAATTAGAATTTGCTCCCCTTAATCGTATGTCAGATACGTCAGATTACGAACAATTCTTATAGATCATTCACACAGATATATGTTTAAAGTAATTTTTATGATTTTACGCCATATTCATTCATCTTGAAATATTTACATTTCCTACGTGTTTACCTTCAATGTCTTTTCCAATTGAAATGATGGGCATATCCACATGAATGTGAACAATATTAGAATGCATACGGATCTTAATAAAGACAGTTCGACTATTTAAGAGCTGAGAAAATTCCGACAGAAAGGTAAAAACGTAAATAAAATAAACTTCATTTATGAAAATACACGAGGGTATTAACTGCAACACTTCTTGAAAATGTTGGCATAAAGTATCGAAGTTCTCTTAAATATCATTGAACAAGGTTTACAGAAACGTGCAAAGGCACGTAGTTATATGTCAAAAGTATGTCCTCAATGAAAAAAATCAAATCAAATTTCCATCTGTGTAATATTTTTTTCATTTAAATCACAACTTATTAATGGTATATACAGTTCAATCTTTACGTGTCTCCAGGATCCCTTAACCATAACTTACTGCATATTCTCTTTTAAACCCATCTTCTTCGTCTTTCTTTTTTTCGGCAATAGCGTTCTCCAATTTACTGATTGGAACATCAGCTACGGTTTCTTCATTTATGTACAGATCACCATAGGGATTCTCTACGCCTTCGTCATCAGTGTCGTAATCAGCCTTGGTTTCGTATTTCTTTGCTTTTGTGTCAGGGGTGGATTTCCTTTCCGGTTTTGAGATGAGCTTATTTTTTGGATCCATATTTTCGTAGATGTTGGTAAAAGTTTGACCTACTTTATCGCTGTTCTCTACAAAATATAATAATTGATAATCTAAGAAGTAATAGATATGATTTATAACTCTACGTCTGATCAGAGTCAACTATTGACAGATTTAAGATAAATACTTTTAATTCTGGTAAATATCAGCATATCGTTGATAACACAATTCACCTTCTATGTAAAACGATCTAATTTTCTACATTATGTATCAAACTTTAGTGATAAATCACTAATTTTCCGATACTTTGTTTTCAGTGATACTAGCATATAAAAATAAAGTTATGGTAAAAATCAAAATGGCATTTAGAAAAAGGAGGTTATTAGATCACTGGTTCTAGATATTGCATATATGCATGTATATACATATTTAAAAACAAAGCATTTTCTTACGATAGACATTTTCCGCTGTTTCCGTTGGAAGTCTCTCGTGAGGTAAATCTCTGTATATCGTTTATAATACAGTTGCAGTTCACCTTCTATGTAAATTGATCTTATGTTCTATTTCATATATCAAACAGACAGTGATAAATCACACATTTTCCCAGCCTTTTTTTTAGCGATATAAGTGAATGAAAATAATGATTTTGTAAATAAAGGGTATAAAGTCAAACCGGCACTTGGGGAAGGGGTACATAATCACTGACTCTTGATTGTGTATACGTACGTCTGCATACATATTATGAATGAAACATTTTCTTACGATATAAATGTTCCCCTGTTTCTGCTGGAGGTCTCGCTTGAGGAGGTGGGTCAGTTCTTGCTTTATTCGACCTCATTCTAGAAATATCACGCATATATCAAATTATGTAAAACATGCATTTTATTTAAATATATATATATATATATATATATATATATATATATATATATATATTCATTTGTAAAACATGCATTATTGGCTTGGGATAATTTGTGTAATTTACATGTTGATTTGCTCGTCTGCAAATGAGTCATTGGTAAACGGTTCGTATTAATATGTCCCAGCCCATTAATTTTCATTATTCCATCGGTTTGATCTTGGTTTATAACGTCATGATACTAAATGACGTGTTCACTTAAACTGCTTTATTTATCTTTAGATACTTGATATAATAATTATTTAGGAACAAAAACCGAGCTACGGAATGCCAGAGTTTCTTTATGTATGTCATAAAATAATTCAATATCGATACAATTATGAGAAACATATGCAGTAACACATGAAGGACTCTCACTGTTCGTCAACAAATTTGGAGATAAATACATTTCATAATATGCAATAAACTACAATTGGCTAAATTAATTCATATTCCATAAAAAAAACACAGAAAGAAAATATTAATGCGGAATTAAACATAGTTCTGTTAAAAGAATTTTATGTGTCTACAAATAAAATAAATGTAACAAGTTTACCTTCTGAACACGATTACAACTAAAACAACAGCGATACATAGAATGACAGCCGCCACAAGCCCACCTATAATTGGAGTGCTGACAACTGAATTTTCTTGTCCCTGTTTGTTCCCCTGAAAGAACAACCCCAAAAGACCATAACAAAGAATTTGAACGCAGCATGCACACGTACTCTGATGTTGAAATGAAAAATATACTTGAGTTCCTCATTGACAATGTGATGTTTCCGAATCAACTATACACGAGGTTTTTTTTGTGTGTGTATCTGAAGAGTTACTTCGCTTTATTGTTGCAAGCGTCATTTATAGTGTTTACAATGTGTAACTGTTACACCGGAGATTGTGACGTTGTAACCCTACAGTGTAAGTTGACTTTCATTTTTCAGAAACTGTAGAATCTTTAGTTACATATGTTAGAATACATACTTTGTAACGTCGAGTATTTCAGTAATTTTAGCATTATCTTCCCACGGTTAACATGGCCTGGTTTTTGTGCAAGCACGTGGTTTATGTTTAAAGTATTATCTGAGATTACAATCTAGTCACATATATGTTACACTTGTATCTGTGGATTTGTGAGGATAATTTGCTGCGTTATGATTATTATCGTATTCTTGCCATTATTATAAACTGATTGCTGTCAAAAAAAAGTATAGAAAGCCGTTCTGGCCATAACTGAAGCATAATAGAATATGTGTTTTTCTACGAGAGTTTTGTATGTATTTTCAATTACATGTTTGTCATGTTTTGTTTTAATACTTTACAGTCTTTTACTACATCCACACTGAATAAAGAGATGAAACATTCTCAACACTGAGTTTCAGTACGGACAATATCTTCGTGGTCTTTGGTGATCAGGTCTTCCAACAATCTGTTGGAATCCCCATGAGCATGAATTGTGCTCATTTGTTAACTGACCTGCTATATATTCCTATGAAGCAGAATTTGTTCAAAAACGTCTACGGGTGAAGGAAAATATATTGCTGTGGCATTCAATTCGACATTTATATATATCAACGACGTTTTATATATCAACGATAATAATTTCCATATATACCAGTGAAAACGAAATAAAAAGCACCACAGAGTCGTCCAATTCTGCTTCATTCTTAGATATTTTATTGAAAGTAGCTATTAACGGCAAATTAACAACTCAACTTGACAAACGGGATGATTTCAGCTTCTCCATCGTCAACTTCCCATATTTATGTAGCAATATTCCCTTATCACCTGCATATGGTATTTATATCTCTCGACTAATTCGATATGTAACAGCTTTTTTCTGCTTATGGTCAATTTTTAAATCAATGGAAGCTACTGACAAACAAGTTAATGGTGCAGGGGTTTCAATAGTTTCATTTAAAGTAAGCATTTCGCAAATTCTATGGTCGTTATAACGATGTAGTTTGCCAATACAATCTATCATTGGGTCATATGCTGTCCGATGTATTTCATACCGATTTTTAGGCCGTTCTTAGCACACTGATTTTGACTACCGATAACTTTTGCCTGATCAAGATATAGGGCTTACGGCAGGTGTGACCGGTCGACAGGGGATGCTTGCTCCTCCTGGACACCTAGTCCCACATCTGGTGTGTCCGGAGGTCACCATTTCCCAAATCTCTATTTTGTATTGCTAATAGGAGTTGTGAGATTATTCACTGTTCGTTATCTTCATCTTTCATGTTAGTAGGTCAATAGTATGATTATGAGATAATGCATTGGACAATAAAGCTCGTAGAATAAAACTTTTGTATTATTTAATGAAATCAATTTAAAAAAATATTTTTCTCTCTCTAAAGTCACATATTTTTCATGATTGAATCATTCCTTGCTGATTTGATAATCGACCCCGGTATGTTGAGGTCTCAGCATGGAACCCATTGATATCGTTTAATTTGGTAGGGTTTTTACTCAGTAATTAATATTTCGAAGTAATATAGTTTAATTTCTAGCAACACCTTTTGTTATCGAATCGTATATGTAAAATCACCCTACCTGTACACATGATCCAGTCACAGCGTTACACGTTTGATTGTTGCAAGTCGTGGGGCAAGTTTCATTGCAGTTATAACCAAAGTACTTCCAGTCGCACCCTAAACAAATGACGTAATTGAGAAAAACATATAATGGACACAGTATCCTATTTGACGGGGTAAAACCGTAGAGGAGATATGGCAATATTTGCTACAATGAAGAAAATGTGATCGTGAAGATAGCAAACATTGATCAATCTCAAGAAAATTTCTAAAACATGTAAAATTAATAATAGGGGAAAACAAGATCCCTTGAAAACACCAGATTTGCGATGAGTTGCGGAAGAGAAAAACTTAAGTTTATAATAGGGATAAAGTTATGCAGAGATCCAATCAGACTTACATAAAGCAATCTATTTAAATAGATACATCTTCCTTTCCGTGAAAATAACTACTGTAATTGCAATCTAACCATGCTTGTTAAATGAATATGTCACTCTCTGATCAATTGTAAGTTCCACTACCCTGTGTAACGTGTGCTTTATGAACATTGGCAGGGGGCGCAGGAAATTAAACGCTCACCTTTGTGGTTGCAACTCTACTCCGTGGGTGCCATATTCATAGATATGATGTTTAAGAGTTTCTTCATTTAGTAAATTCTATAGCGATGTAGATTATCATTGGAATCGTTATATCATGAAAGGTGAAGATAACGAACAGTGAGCGATGCAAAATACAAGAAACTCGAATATAGCGAATACAGATATAGCGAGATTACGGCGAAGTGAAAACAATTTCCCCGGCAAATTCTTTATATACTCTATATAAAAATCTGCGTCTATAACGAGCACGGATGTAGCGAATTTATGGATATAACGAAATTAATTCCTATTCCCCTTAAATTAAAACTAAACTTAAAAATCATGTTTAATAACGATTTTTTTCCCTTTTAAACTCGTTGTGATTTTTAACAATCTCTTTCCATTGTCATATAGGTCCACACTTATTACAAAATTTCTGTTTGTGTTTTTTTTTTCAAAAAAGGTTGTTAACGCAAAACAATACTTACAAATACGTTTAGCAAATATATTGTCGGTATTGTTTACTATTATTGTTAATTAAATTTGAAATTTGATTGCATTTCTTTTATCTTATACTCCTTTATTTGTGTAAAACAACAAGTGAATGACAACTGCAATAGACTGTTTGTACATGTATGCATTGCGCATAATTTTGTTGACCCTTTTTTCTCGACAAGTCCTTACGTGACTTAATAATTCATCAAGCTAAATTATCATATATAAATCAATGCGTATATTTCTTGTATAAGAATATTTCTTCTTGAAAATATATAGGCTTCATTTCTCTTAGAGACAATACAAACGTAAATATATCGATTGCTACTTTCTTATACAACTGATACACGTATGCATGTAGAACAAATCAGTTTTCAAACGAATTTGGTATATTTGAATTATGAATTTGCTATAAACGTATATCGAATTACGCTTATAGCGAATTTTTATTGAGTGTCCGCAGAAATTCGCTATATCAGTGTTTTACTGTAGAGAGTTGGGTAAACATGAACCCCTAGATATACCAGAGTTGGAATCTGGTGCCTATGAGGAGTCAACCGGTCACACTTTTTAAACATCAGTGAACCATATAAGTTCTGATTGATATCAGTTATATTAGTTATATCACAGCTTTGTGTAATATCAAATTATATCATAATTCTGAGAGATTTCAACTCTCTACCAACCCTGCGTAATATCAATTATGTCACATGTATGTATATGTACAGTTTTAGATTATATCATTTATATAACACATATGGGCAACTTCGGTGTTCAACCACAATTTGCTCACTTTTATTAGAATATTTACTTTGTTATTATATCTGTAGTTCCAAAAATGAATAAAAAAATTTCGTCCAAACAAAACCAATAAAATAACCATGTCAAAATTGAATTAATTACCTTTTAAACAATTGCTTCCTTCGTAACCTCTGTCGCAGCCTTTGATGCACGTGCCGTTTACGTGGTGACACTGTTCCTTGCCCAAACAAACTCCACAGGATTTAGTACAGTTTAGCCCATATGTATTACCATCGCATTCTGTATAAACGGATATATATATATTGAAAAGCTGATGCATTATTTATCCGGGTTAAATCTTAACTGTGGAAACGAGATAATAAAATATCGAAAAATATAACATTCGGTTTCCTGTGGTATGCAGGTAAATATTCATGCATTTCTTTACTTGAATCACATTTGTGATTTGTCCACCCCGCCTGACATCCATTCTGACACTGCCCTGTTACTCTGTCACATCTTTCAGGGACTCCACAGTTGATGTTACATTTCTTCTGGCAGTTGTAATCATAGCGACCTTCTTGACATTCTGTTCATACAGAAAATACGAGAGTCATTGCGAGTTAAATACACATTTCAACTACGGGGGTATATCATTGAAATACTAGAGTTGCAATGGTTACAATGGAGGCTATGTCACTGAAGTAAATAAAACATTCGATAAGAAAACAAACATTTTTGAAATTCCAAATTTTTCATCATCAACATTCTGATTACGTTAAACACAATTTTCAAACAAGAGTTTGTAATTAAGCAAATTGTCCGTAAATTAATGGAAATCTTCATTTTCCGTAAAAAATGAATGATTTTTTCTAACTACAGTGACATGCGAACAACTAAATGGTTACAAAATTCAGTAACTCTAGTATGAAAGGTGAATATAACGAACAGCGATCAATATTATAACTCCCATAAGCATTACAAAATAGAGAGTTGGACAAATACAGGCCCCTGGGTATACCAGAGGTGAAAGTTTTCATTTTGTCTCACTTTATTCAGATATAAAATATCACAGAATGTCATTATTATAAATTTAGAACAACAAATTGAAATCTGGCTTAATCTATAGCACTATGCAGTTATAACAGTTAGCGAATAAGTAACTATGAATAACATGGCATGATGATATAATAACCTAAGGATAACCCATACACCCTTAAATTAACTTATTTCCAATGGGTCCTTTATATATATATATATATATATATATATATATATATATAGATTGACGATCAGATGGAGTTCAATCACATAACATTTATTTCTCTACAGGCTGTTTCGTAAGGGGATGGTTTCCCCTCACTCGTCGGGAGAAAAATGACATCTAACGAAAAACATCCGCGTGGCTGAGAATATGTTACACAGGAACATACTGGATAGTTGCTAAGCATGATTACACACAGGATTGAGTAAATAGAAATTTATGGGAATGACGGCAAGTGCTGACAAGTTCTGAACGCTTATTCAATGAAGATTTTTCGGGATGACATATTATAAAGAATTTCTCTAGAATACAAAGGTTGCACTTTTTTGAAATGTTTGAGTATGATGATGTTTTTCCTAAAATTTCCCACTTGATTTTGTAGTCAATATTTTTTTGAAAACGACCCGAAATGCCGTCTCATCAACCCGACGAAGTCCGAACTCGGAAAAATCAGTAAATCAAATCTACAACGTATTATACAAACAGTAGCGGCAGCCACTAGACAAAAATTATGGCGAAAAACTTTATCCGTAGTGGAATGGTTCGACAGTATACCTGACAAGAGTTCATCTTCATTCATTTGTTTTGATATCGTGGACTTTTATCCCAGCATATCTGAGCAATTACTCCGCAATGCTCTCAGTTACGCATCGAAGTTCCATCATATTTCCGATGCGGATAGTCACATCATTATGCACACAAAGAAGTCGTTATTACTATGTCAAAACGAACCGTGGGTCAAGAAAGAAGCCAAAGAAAATCTATTCGATATTACCATGGGCTCATACGATGGCGCTGAGTGTTGTGAATTAGTCGGCATCTACCTGCTGTCAGTGATCAAAGCCGAGTTCGGTAGTCTATTAAACGTAGGACTATACAGAGACGACGGACTTAAAGCTATACCATCAGGCATCAATCACCGATTGCCATCAATTTCATCGGACAAAGAGGAATTCGTCAAAGCCGCCGGCATATACCAAAAAGCACTTGATGAAAGCGGCTATAAATACAAGCTAACATACGACGAATCAGCCAAAACTAAACAGAACAGCAGGAGAAATCGTTCCCGTAACATCACATGGTTTAACCCCCCATATGATAGTAACGTAAAAACAAACTTGGGTAAACAGTTTATCAAAATTATAGATGAGTGTTTCCCGATAGGCCATGTTCTACGCCCGATTATCAACAGAAACACTATTAAAATATCATACAGTTGTATGCCATCCATGCAAAATGTAATTGACTCGCATAACGCTTCAATCAAACAAGTGCGCCAGACCGGAGATACATGTAACAGGTGTAATTGCCGAAACAAAGACCAATGCCCGCTCAACGGTGAATGTCGCGCCCACGGAATTGTGTATTTAGCTAGAGTCAGAGCCGATCATGGACAAGAATAGAGCTACGTGGGACTAGCAGACACCTAGTTCAAATTAAGATACGTCAACCACACTCATTCATTCCGTAATTCCACGAAAAAGAATACCACTGAGCTCAGCAAATTCATATGGACATTGAAAGACAAAAATATTGACTACAAAATCAAGTGGGAAATTTTAGGAAAAACATCATCATACTCAAACATTTCAAAAAAGTGCAACCTTTGTATTCTAGAGAAATTCTTTATATTATGTCATCCCGAAAAATCTTCATTGAATAAGCGTTCAGAACTTGTCAGCACTTGCCGTCATTCCCATAAATTTCTATTTACTCAATCCTGTGTGTAATCATGATTAGCAACTATCCAGTATGTTTCTGTGTAACATATTCTCAGCCACGCGGATGTTTTTCGTTAGATGTCATTTTTCTCCCGACGAGTGAGGGGAAACCATCCCCTTACGAAACAGCCTGTAGAGAAATAAATGTTATGTGATTGAATTCCATCTGATCGTCAATTTATGTAGCTCCGTGAGGCCACGTCGAGCACTCTAGAAGATTATATCGGAGATTTATCCCAATATATATATATATATATATATATATATATATATATATATATATATATATATATATATATATATATTTAATGCATTCTTTTTTCTTGGTATCGGGGTAGAATAAAGTCAAAAAATAAAATACAATACTCAAACTTTCTAACGAGCCCGCAGGGCGAAGGCGCTATAGATAAAAGTTTGAGTAATTTTGGCAGGTTTTGATTGATAGTTGTACAATGCGTTGAAAAATGACAAGCTTCAGACATGTTTTATAATAAAATACCAAAGTGATAAAAAAAATCAGTATTAAACAAAACTGGGCATGTTATCTGGATATAACCTTTGTCTTGCTGGCTAATAAGGGCTTTACAGCTTCTTCAAAACTTTGCTAAGTTGCAAATTTTTTTGCATCTAAAGGTAAATTATTCCAATCCTTGATAGCATAAGAACAGGTGCTTAAGATGAATAATCATTCCTTGTCGACTGGAGTTATCCGTAGTTATAATCAGTGTGTCAAGAACGACTTAACATTCGATTTGAGACAAGTCAAACATCATTTGGCCCAATGATAGGTTGTAGATCGTTATAACGACCATAAAATTTGCAAAACACTTATTATAAACGAAACTGTTGAAATCCCTGCACCATCAACCTGTTTTTCAATAGCCTGTCTCGATTTAAAAACTTATCATACGCAGAACAATCTCTGATTTATCGAACCAGTTTAGAGATATAAATGCCAAATAGAGGTAATAATGGCAAAAAATCCATGTTATATTAATTGAAATCATAATAACATATAAACTATTAACTATTGTGTTTTATAGTCAGAATTATTTGATATTTGTTTTTGTCTGGGCTTAAAATAAAAATTGATTTGTTTGACGTACTCCGACCGACCCGTGAAATTTGCCCCGACCCGATCATTTTTTCTGCACTTGGAATTTTTTTTATTTTTTATTTTTTTTGCTCCCTGGAAAATAGACATTCTTCGAATTAGTATTAAACTTGATGCCATTTTTTTTTATTTGAACTAGTTGTTTTACAGAATTCTTATCAAAATGTCCTTAGGGTGTCTTTCGGTTCTACTTTCACTTTGATAATGACCATTTGTTAATCCGGGAACTTTTCAAACACTTTTCTATGTGAACGATCAAATATACTGCATCCCTGCTCCAAATTACCACATTATCTACCAACAAGATAGAGCAAGGAGCTACGAACTCCCCCGTTGAGGCCTGATCGTATTTATGTACAAACGTTTGGCCATGTTATTTAGATAAAAAATAACGTGGGATAGCGCACCAAAATTATGCCGGACCACGAGTCGGCGTTTAAGTTGATGGTCTATATTTCTGAAAAGGCACGCATGTTATTTTGATATGGGAATATTTAAATGTTATGACGATTAATAGGTGAACGGCACTTTTACTTTGCTCTTAAACTGAGACACACGAATGGAACACGATCGTCACAACAATTTGAACGATGCAGGGAAGTCAGCATTAAAATAATATTGGGTAATATTAAAACTATCATCGTGCAATTCACTTGGATATTCATGGATCACATTAAAGTGTTTAAGTGATTGCTATTATGAATGTCGGAATCGACCGGTGGAAATAAAAAGGGGTGTTGATTTATTTATTAACAACTGTAAAGGTCCTCATTCGTGACGAATGCAAAACGTCCTGAGTAAATTTCAGGAGACATTAGAAGATTTACGTGTATTATGTACAAAATGAATGTTCTGAACTCTATTCTGCCTGGCAGCGTTATGTGTTTAATGAAAACATATGAATTTTTTAAAATCTGATTTAAAAAAAAAATACCGACCTACCTACCCGACTTGAAAAATGTGGGTCGAAGTACATCAAACAAATTTTTTTTTTAATGATGGCCCTGTGTATTTGCAATACATATAATGTATATACTGTGCATGCATAGAAAGATAGAAAGAAAATAAAGATATTGATATCCATTTTTTGTAATACCACTTGGCTATTCATGTGTAATTCTATGTCATTTGTATTAGTTATTAAGGCTGAAACACAATCAGGTTGGACTATTTTGTGTCACAATGAGTTATCAAGCTTTACACTTATTTTCTTCAAAGTATGTATTTTAACCAACCTTTTTTTTTGTTCTTATGAGACAAATCTTATTTCATTTAGATACTATTAACTTTCCTTGCAAAATTATTTTTAAAAAATCCTTAGTATGGTCATTGAAATCATAATAACACCGACACTATTAACTATTGTGATTTATAGTCTGAATTTCGTATATTGTGTGAGAAGTTGGACTATTGATATATCATTCTAGAAAGATTGGGACAAGAACAAAGTTTCTGAATATTGTCATTCATTCAATTAATTTTATAGGGCTACGGACTCTACTCTGTACATAACATTGTAATTATGCTCCCGATCTTTTACTGTTAATCAGTTCTCTACAAAATTATATGTAATATTACTTTTCCAAGTCCCAAATAATGAAAAAGAAAGTATATTCTATTTTATGAATTAATGTTTTCAAAACTTTTCTTACATAGGGCTACGAACGCTACAAAATATGGGCATTTTTGCACACTAAGTTCCAATTATTTGATACAAAGCAGTAAATTTTCATTGGAATTAACTTGTTAATAGATGTCATACCTGAAATATATTTTTAAAGTGGTTGACATATAGATAACCATACACAATATTTTAAGCAAAGTTTACATATAACCCGAAAAGTTGATAATATCACACTTAGGAGATAATACTATTTCTTCTGTTATTTTGTTATTTTTCAACTAAATCTGAATCTGTAGATTATGAAATAAAATCTATGAAATATTTTTACTACTTACTACTACCATTGAATTTAAATACCTTTTCTTGAATTTCACCAAACCAATAATCTGTACAAGTATATCTAATCAAATTTGACATTGACATAAATCACACCTTCAAAATCATATATAACTTTCAATATAACCAACTCACCTGAGTCATCTTGGTCCATATCTAAAGGTTTTCCCTACATATTCGCATGTAAAACTTTCATCCCTACCGTGGCGCAAGCCTATCTAAGGGACCATGAGTTTTACAAACTTGAATCTGCACTATGTCAGGAATCTTTCGTGTAAATGTAAACTTCTATGGCCCAATGGTTCTTGAGAAGAAGATTTTTTAAAGATTTTTCCTATATATCTGTATGTAAAACTTTGATTCCCTATTGTGGCTCCATCTTACGCCCAGGGACCATTATTTTTAAAAATTTGAATCTGCCTGCGAAGGGACATGGCCTCTCATTTGAACAAATTTCAACGCCTTTCATCCAAGGATGCTGTTGGCCAAGTTTTGTTATAATTGAACCAGTGATTCTTCAAAAGATTTTTAATGATTTTCTCTATAAATTTGATCCCCTATTGTGACCCCATCCTACCCCGGGGCCATCTTATGAACAAACGTGAATCTGCACTCTGTCGGAGAGCTTTCATGTAAATCTCAGCTTTTCTGGCTTAGTGGTTCTTGAAAAGAAGATTTTAAACATTTTTCCTATATATTTGTACCGGGTATATAAAACTTTCATACCCTATTGTGGCCTCATCCTACACCAGGAGGTCATGATTTTAGCAAACTTGAATCTGCACTATATCAGAAAGCCGTCATGTAGATCTCAGTTTTTCTGGCCCAGTGGTTCTTGAGAAGAAGATTTTTAAAGATTTTTCCTATAAATCTGTATGTAAAACTTTGATCCCATACTGTGGCCTCATTCTACAACCGGGGTCATGATTTTAGCAAACTTGAATCTGCCCTATGTCAGAAAGCTTTCATGTAAATATTAGCTTTTCTGGCCCAGTAGTTCTTGAGAAAAAGATATTTTAATGGCCCAACCCTAAATATTATATTTTTGTGTAATTTCCCCTTTGAAGGAGGCATGACCCTTTATTTAAATATACTTGGAAGCCCTTACCCAAGGATGCTTTTGGACAAATTTGGTTAAAATTGGTCCAGTGGTTCTGGAGAATAAGTCGAAAATGTAAAAGGTTTACAGTCAGACGGACAGACAGAAGACGGACAACGGACGATCAGAAAAGCTCACATGAGCTTTCACCTCAGGTGAGATAACAAAAATGATATCTGATTCCATATTAGGTCAATAGTAATTTCCATCCTGATTCCGTACTAGCCGATTAACATAAGATGGAGAAGTACCGTAATAAGTTGTTAGACCTTGTTTCCATTTTTTTGTATATTGATTATGTATACAATACAATTTGTTCAATTGCATTGAAGAACATTTTCTTGATGATGTGGTGCATCTTTCAACGCATCGGATGTCCAGAGTTGTGATGCCATATCCCACTATAAGGGAACAACTTCATCGTAACGAATTTTCGTTTTACTAGTCAAATCCGAAATATGTTTTCTATAGACTGTTTTAACGTCTTGTTTAGGAAACTCTGGAAGGGCTAAAATTTGAAAAGACCACATGTAATTTTTATATAACGCGCGACATGGGCATTGCTGATGACGTATCTGTTTTCCACCACAACCCTTCCAATACTAAGCTACCCGTGCGAGTCCTGCTGCCTATCTCATGTATGTCAATGTCTGCGAAAGATATGCAGCATCTACATTTTTTCTTACTTTCATCACATTTATCGCCTTGAGCTCCTGCGTCACATCCGTTTGGACAACTTCCGTTCACGTGATTACACTGTACCCCATCGCTGCAGCTACCACAGTTCTGTTTACACTCCAGACCGTATTTCTTATTATCACAGGCTGTAAGATACAGTAATTTAATCATATTTATTATTATCACAATATTTCATATTAATTATGCCCATCATGTTTTGTGTGGTAGTGATCTTTAACCTCTAAAGTATTACATATATCGCATATATTTTTAAGATATACAATTGTACAATATATGAATACAATAAACTGTAGTGGCCAATACTTCTAATCAACTTACAATAATGGTTGTGTTTGTTGGAGTCATAGGGATAATTATCATATCATACTCTGTCTCAAGAAGATATTATCATTGTGAGTAAGTAAATCATTTATGATAGTGACATGTGGTGAAGATAACGAACAGTAATCAATCTCATAACTCCTACAAGCAATACAAAATAGAGAGTTGGGCAAACACGGACGCCTTGATATACCAGAGGTGGGGTCAAGTGCCTAGGAGGAGTAAGCATCTTGATCAGGTAAACGAAGTTATCCGTAGTCAAAATCAGTATGCCAAGAACAGCCTAACAATCGCTATGAAACAAGTTAGACATTTTATCCAATGATAGGTTATATTGACAAACAAGATTGCTATATATTCATATAAAATCAATTCACATATGGACCTGTAAGTCACTTTTGCTTCCAAAATTGTAAAATATATATTCGAATTCCGGATGCCTAACGTAAACAGCTTTTTTTCTCTCTAGCACAATACGATTTTAAAATTCACAGTTTGCCTCTGATGGATTTTCAATTTAATTCATATTTGTATTTGATTTTAAAGAACAAAAAGCCCTCTCTCTGACTGATACTGGCTAAAGATACACATTGAAATGCAATATGTGTTTTTCGTCTATCAAGTCATAGCTACACATGTACATTTGTTCTTGATACGCTTTGCAAACAGAGAAATAGGAGGTACTTCAATTATGAAAGAAGGCATCGCTCCCTGAGTTATTCTATCGATATTTTTTTTTGCTATTACAATGTTTGTGAGGAATCATGAAATTAAAATTATATTGAACGCCTTTACACTTAACCATATACAGTACCAAGTGAAAGATCCTCTATAGTCATATTGGCTTTCTGCACTTTTGAAATAGGTCAATTTTAAGTGTGTCAGATTACGCAGGTGTCAGATTAGACAGTGTGGTCTATATTTGCTACACATATATTAATTCCTGGATCAAGTAAAATGATGTGACACTTATGTAATGAACTTGATTCTATCAATTGTGTGGTATGGGTTTGTAATGTCGATGTTGTTTAGACCTGATCAAAGAACACAAGTTTTGTAAATGCACATACATTGTATTTCTAAACTTTCTTTAAATTGTTCTTCCACCCATGAATATAGTACCTTACAAAAAATGCTAATGATTTCCAGTTTCCTGTTTTGGATTAGCTACGCTATGGCTACTGAATGTATCCATGTTATCAGAATAAAATTGTATTATGTTTACAACTAATGTATAAAATACTATAAATGTGGTTATCTATGGGTGGGGCAAATTTACACTACTCACGCGGTTACACAATAGATCCCCCACGTATATAATCATAGATATTTGATATAATGCATATCATATTCAGTTACCGCGTATCCCCCCCCCCCCCCCGCATAATGTTGGACGTGGAAAAACACGTACCTAACCCCTAGCGTAAATAACCACTTTTTACAGTATATCAAAGGTACGCGATTTAACATCATTATAGAGATACAACTCTCAGCATTGTACCGTACTTAACCGCCAATACATATACGCTGATTTTGAAAATGATCAAATTTCTTCGAATTTTGTTGAAATATTATTTTAGACCAGAGTTAAACATGTAACAATACTCACGCTGATCACAGAACGACCCTTTGTATCCCGGAATACATCCCAGACAGGTTCCGTTCACGATGTCACAGTGTTTATCCTGACAGTTCTGGGGACACGGTGTATCACAGTTCTCTCTATAAACGTCTGGTGTAGGACAACCTACAATTGAGTTATGAATTCGTTTTTAAGAATAGGTGTAACGCTTCGCAATTTTTACTTCCATAACATATCCAATCAAAAAAGAAGTGGAAGTTTCTCTTGAAATAGTTCAGCTTTAGTTTACAATAACGTGTTGAACTCTACTAAATACCCTCTATTTTCTTTATAATAAAATCTTGATTACATCAATCGATTGATTGCATGTAAATGAAATACACGCGGGTGTTCCAGGAAACATACAGTCATTACTAACTCAACTTCACCACAATATAGAAATATGCATGTTTCCTTTTAGTGTACTCTAACTTAACATGATATGTTTCGAAATTTCTTTCAATTTTATTTACATTTACTAAATATATAGACTCCAAGTTACAACCACTCGTTTCTTTGTCAAATCAAAAATATTCTTTCTCGTGCTACATAATTTCTGTCCACTTACCGTAAACTTCCACTTCACAGAGTTCGTTGTATGCGTACGGAGAATATCCATCAGGATAAGTGACATTCTGTAGTCTCTCGTTGTAATAAATGACGTAACGTCCGTGTCTAGGACATGTTATGGTTGTCGTATTCGGTATTGTGGTTCTGTTGTACATCGTGTCTTTAAAACACTGTACCCCATCATCTTTGTTGGTTGAGTTCGATATGTGCACCGAGAAACCAAGGAATCGAGCTGTGAAACCATTACTGGAATCTGAAAAAAAAACCTTAATTGCTAAATACGAGGAGGTGAAATATGTATAATGTTTCTTTGATATCACCTATCGCAATTTCTAATTTGTGTATGAAGCTAGAGATATACTCTGATCTAGATGTTTACTACATGATATCTAACTAGCGTAGTACATGTAATACATTATTAAAGGGAAAGCAAAGGCCATTATGTTCACAATCTTTGAAAAAAATAAAAGGAATCCCAATGTCTCACACAACTCATTCTCTATAAGAATAAAAACAATCATGTATTTATCTGCATCTATTTTTTAATTCATACGGTTGTAATCTACAACCTTCGGATTAAACCACAAAAACCGAGGTATTGTGTCACAGCAGGCGTGACACGATGAAGATCCCTCCTTGCTTTAAGGCCGTAAGAGCCGAGCATAGGCCTAAATTTTGCAGCCCTTCACTAATGGTGACGCCTCCATATGAGTGAAATATTCTCGAGAGGAACGTTTAACAATATACAATAAATAAATAAATAAATAAATCAATTAATCAAATTATGTCCCTGATTTTTTTTATTTCCTGGACATTCTATTATACAAGTTGGCACCAAGTGGAACTTTTGACAAATGTGTTGTCATTTCAAAGTTGAGAAATATCATTCATTTATATACGATATTTAGTTATATTAGAAAGGAATAAAATGATTCGGGTTGAGAAATGTTTTCCCACCAAAATGACGTTCGTTATTTCTTTAACATTAATTATGAATAGTTATTGGTTTTATAGGAAGCCCAACGAGGTCAAAAGGTCAGGGCGTAAAATAATATAGGTTATTCAACTTATATTATAGGGTTATTGAACTTATATTGGTGAATATTGGCACTCGTTGGCTGTCAAAATGCACTCGCAAGCTCGTGCATTTTGACAGCCAACGAGTGCCAATATTCACCAATATAAGTTCAATAATCCTTTTATTATATAGCTAAAGTATTTAGTTGTTAAATCATATCCCTTTTCACTCAAAATACTCCAAAATAGACGATAATTCATCAATATTGGCATCTAAGGTGAACGTTTTTGTGAATGGGGATATCATAATTTATATACAGTAAAACATTTCGTTTAAATAAATGAAAATGATATCAAATACCGACTCTGTCAGATTCGGAGGACCGTTGTTTGCCATTTTGGCTTGTTTACGTCGTTACGGCAACGTCAATATTGAACGCTCATACTCGGAATGTTTCGGGCGGTCACAATTTACGCAATGCAAATTTAGCGTTCAATAAATTCTCAATAAATGAACGCTAACATTCTCTAGATTTTACGCAGATTTTATAATAAACTATTTATTAGCTATATAATAATGATAAAAATTCATACATATGGTATTTACCATACAAAAAGTACGAGAAAAATGTCAAAGACGACTTTCAAATGTCATAATGACAAGAAATCAGCAGTAACATTAAGAATGTTAAAAGTCGTATATTTTAAACGCATACCGTATAATTATGGAAGTACATGGACTTTATATTAAGTAATTATGAATGTAAAAAGCAATCCGGAATATAAATCTTTACAAATAAAATGTCGTTATTATTATTTGAGTATATTTAGAATTTTCTCTGTTGTTGCAGAATTTACTTCGGAAATGATTAAAATCACGCTTTCGAACCTAGGAGATATTAAATGTATGTATGCCGACAATTATCCATAAAATCGATTTAGATTTTGGCTGTTGATTTTGTGTACATCTCCAGTTAGTTGTGTTTTCTAATACTGGTTTAGAGATGTGTTATTTATATATACAGAACGTGGACAATGTAAAACTTATACGGTACCAATTTTGATGCACCAGATGCGCATTTCGACAAATAATGTCTCTTCAGTGATGCTCAACCGAAATGTTTGAAATCCGAAATAACAATGAAGATTTAGAACTATTATAGGGAAAAACAGTGTGCCAAAAAAGTGGAGTCAAATTCGTCTAAGGATAAGAGCTATGCGTGAGGGAAATAATCCTTAATTTTGAAATGAATTTCTAAATTTTATAGCAGTAATTAAATATACATCCGTATTTTCAAGCTAGTAGCACACGTTTCTATAATTGATAGGAAATTATAATTTTGTGTATCAAAAGTATGTCAAATGAAAAGATAAAGAAGGAAATTCGGTAATAGACCTTATCATCATCTTTAAAAGTAGTAATATTATGTATTAGTGTATTCTTTTTTCTATTTACTCTATCTTATGTATTTCGTCTTTCTAAATAACAGCAGTTGTTGTGTAGAGAAATTAAATGCTACATCATACTAGTGTCTGTTTCGCTTCATGAATATTGTGCTGTTATTTGATTAACATACATGTATGTTAAAAATAAACTTTCAACGCCTATTTTTGAAAGCAATTCGTGTAATATCAATTTCTTAAAATTAGATTTGATCAAACCTAATACTTATGAAATAACTGGCATTATGGTGTCAGTGTCAACGTCACTGTTGTATTGTGACGTCACATTGATGTTTTTATTTCTTAAAACAATTCAAGACGAAAATGCTCTATCGAACTCGTTGAAAGGATGTATATATTCGCGAAGATTTCCGAGCGAATAAATCACCGCGTTTTAACTCACTGAATAGATCAAATATCAAATCACACAATTACTGATGTTCTATTGATCTCATTTGCTCTTTCTATCACTTTAGTTTTGAAATGATCCCAAATACCACAAAACAGCTGTTTCAAATCATTTCCAAAGCATCATTACCGACGGCCGTGCTTGTTCGTGGCCCTACGCAGAAAAAAATAGTACGAACAATTCATATAGTTACACACAATTTTATTCATACTTATAAACGAAATGTGCTTTGCAGGGCGTTTAAATGATTACAGCAGGTAATTACTTCATCTTCATTTAAAGTATTGCATTTCTTTCAAAACTTTTCTGAGTACTTATTTCGTTGGAGTATACTTGAAATCACATCAATAATCAATGTTATGGATTGATATTACTTGATTTCAAGTAAAACAATTATTATATTAAACAAGCTATTCTTATAGGAATTTCATTGATTTTAAATTAAATTTCTCGGTTTTTCGTGGATATTGTTGGGAGATATGACTACGAGACATTTTGACCAGTAAATATGATAAATATGTTCACATTTGTTACATGTACAATTAATTCAAATAAGAGAGATTTAGCCTGTTGAATGCTTCCTGCTGCTGCAGCTGGAAGAGTCGCTGGATCGTCTATGTATGGTCTGCCAGTCCGGACTGGTTCCTTTGGGAAAATAAACCTTGACATCTCTCTTTTGTTTACTTTTTTAATAGAACAATCATATAGGAATATTTGATTTTGATATCTTCATTTTTATGAACTGTGTGACTTACATTATGTCAGAGGGCGCACTGCTATTTTCTCGCAATTTTATACACAATATCTTCTGGTACTTGTTTATCGCTTTCAGATTCATATATCTGTTTATTTTTCAGATTGAGTTGATACAAAGCTTTTGTTTGATAAATTAATAAATAAATTAGCTAGTATATTGTTTATACTTTAAATTTGATCAATGTTGTTGAAAAGATTAAAAAAAATATTTTTCAATACATGCATCCTATTGATAAATAGGAAACTAGGGTACATTGAGACGGAATGATTTCCAAAGTAGTTCGGAAGGGCTTTATATAACGGATTTTTGACAGAGCTACAGTATATCAAACTAGCAATATGCACCATACAAATGAGATAAAGTCCCATACTTGTAGTTACTAATTACGACGTTCGATATTCTCTTTTTACACCGAAGGATATATTATTAAAGACTTTACCGTATGTCTGATTGGTTCGTAATATAGCTGTTTATAGACGATATACTACCTCTCCCTACCAAGTATCAAATGATTCATAAATCTTACTCCAAGCCACATTGCCCGTCCTGTAGTATATAGTAATGTGGTGTATACTGAGAACACCTTGTAGATCCACCCACCACGTCGCTGTTTGTTTATCATTGCCGGATATCGTGCATTGCCCCCCTACAGCAGACAAGTTTGATTTCAGGCCGTCCACTGCTAGCTTCGCTCCCCACACAGAGGAAATATCATTATAAGAATACAGCTGCTCTGCAACTTTTCCTTTAGCGATGTTGTCTGAAAAATGGATAAAAGTTATGTGTATTTTTCCCACTGCAAGCAGTGATGGAAATGTTGGTGAATCACTTCACACATGCCATAGGATCGTAAAACGGACTTTGGGAAGGTATCTGTGTTTGTAATGGAAACTAAATACTGTGTTCAAATCTAGCTGAAGAACTGCAGCTTTCTGAAAAAATATTGCGATGGATCAGAGAGCTATGGCTTTTGTGTTTCATACGGGGTGTATCTGTAGCTCTCTGATCCGTCACAATATTTTTTCAGAAAACTACAGATCTGCAGTTACTTCGAATCAAATCTTATTCGGATATGCAGAATTACATAGGTATTTGCCATAATGAGCTAGCTATTTTCAAAATAAAATGACTATAATGACACCAAAAAACAACTCGAGTCCGCCAAAGCGTCTTTGAGTATCTCACTTTATGAGGCGGATTCCGTCTGTATATGATATTATATCTTAGGAGGAATAAGTACTTACATTTCGAACCACTACATGGATATCCGTTTTCTGGGTAGTGAAATACGTTAAAAGAATCACCTACTCCAGTTTCGCATCATATTAGCATCTGGTGCATCAAAATTGGTACCATATAAGTTTTACATTATGACCCCTGGGCCGAGGTCTCCGCTGGTGGACTGTTAGTCCCCGAAGGTCTCTACAGCCCAGTAGCTAAGTATTTCGTTACTAGCTTGGAAATATGGATGCATATTTAATTGCTGCTATAAAATTTATAAAATCATTTTAAAATTAAGGATTATCTCCATCACGCATAGCTCTTATCCTTAGACGAATTTGACTCCACTGTTTTGGTACAATGTTTTCCCCTATAATACATGTAGCTCTAAAACGTTATTGTTATTTCGGATTTCAAACATTTTGGTTGAGCACAACTGAAGACACATTATTTGTTGAAATGCTCATCTGGTGCATCAAAATTGGTACCGTATAAGTTTCACATTAGCAGTACTTTTCCTCAGATTCCGTTCACAGAATATGTCTAGCCCAAGCTATAGTTCACTAAGTATTAATTAGGCTTAAGCTGGGGGCGCTTTTTGGCAAAAGTAGTTGTTTGCATGCTTAAACGTACATCAAATGTGTTTTCAAATCTTGCGATGCGCATTTCGATATTTTACGCATCCTTGTGTGTGGCGTCATCAGCTTTAGCCGATTTTTCAACCGATTAGATTTAATCGACAAAAATGCCAATTGTCCAGTAAATGACTTGAAGATAACAGTGTAATAGGGTGTTTTGTACCGCTTACTGGTGCATTAGATGTCAGAAGAAGGGATGTGGACTGAGTTTGATAATTATTTGAAGGAAAGTGTGCGCAAGGACTTTTCCATCAAAAACAGCTGCCCGTATCCATGTACTTTTCCAAAGGCAGTAGGAGAGAGACACAGTTAATATGAGAGGGAATTCTATATACTAGCTTAGCACAGCTAACCCCACAGCACATGTATTCTGTTCTGCTCTTCACCATTTTCCAAAATGCACACCCACACCTTGCTAATAAAAACTGACTTTATACCAACTTATACTTGTGCTCCCGGTTCCTACCACCACAAACATTTACAAAAAATTTCAAGATCGAAACATGTATTTAAAAATAGTAAAATTATGCAATTCCTAACTAAATTGAATTATGATACTTTCACCATAATAATGAACTTACAATATGAAGTACATAATAACGCCGTTCTCCCGATTCCCAGTCACGTGTAGATTACATATTGAATAAAGCATTGTGATTTCTACTTTAAATTTGCTTTGAATTTTTTTTTATTTTTCGAAATGGACCTGTGAGAGTATGCCTAATTGTAAACAATGTAACACACATAATAATATTTCTAATCTAAAAATAAATAATAATTGCACACTTTATTATAGAATTAACACCAATTATTAATGATTGAAGGAAAAGTGCACTCATGAAAATATTTATTGTCAACTGCCGATTTCATACTTGCTTTCCTCGCTACATTCTTGGGTATTCACTTTGCATTTTGTAAGCACTGGTGGATAAAATATATAGGGTTTGAATGTTGAGACTCCGAAAATTTGTCAACATCGACCTAAATGTCGTCTAGAGTGAATTTTAAGCTGGGTTTTTAAAGATATCCCACACTACTTTTAAGATCATTTGATCAAAAGTCACATGTGGCGTCATTGTACCATGTGACTACCTAATTAATAATCGATATTTTTATTGAAATCGGGGCTTACATTTAAAACCGTAGTGTGGTTAATTATCGTTATACTTCTGCAAACTAACTATTAGAATTAATTACTATATGTATAAGAAAAGACAATATGCATATAATTTTGCAGTCCGAGCCCGAATTTCTACGCACGCAGTCGACAAAAATAAATAGGCCTAAAGGCATTGAATTTAATAGAAATTTCGCTTCAATCACTCTTACATTTCCACTTTCATCTATTACTTCTTTTAAAAAGAGGAAGGCGACCGGGTCAATATATCAAACTTTGTAACAACGAAAAATGTCTCCTTTTGACAAGAGGGGTGGGATGTTGCTACATGTATGTGCTGGGTCAGCATTAGTGATCATAAACTAGACGTTTTAGACACTAACTATGTTGTTTAAGTCATTTATATTTTATATCCTATTGTTACCTCTACGCAAAAGGGTTCCTTGCTGCCATAACAAATTAAGATTCTAGACTTAGACTTAAGCTACGACAATCTTAGTTAAGATTTGCTTAAGTTCGTTTTGTGATCCATTTTAAGTCAGCAATCGTAACTACGTTCAATCTTAATTTAAAGTCAAATTTTTGACTAAACTTTAAGACAGTTTCATGATCCCGGAGCCTGGACACCTTATCCCACCTCTGGTATATTCAGGGGTCTTTGTTTTCCAAAGTCTCTATTTTGTATTGCTTATAGAAGATTTGAGATTGATCACCTGCCATTTAGCATTATTATATCCTTTGTTTTATGTGATGTTTTGTATGAAATTTGCGACGAACGGATATTTTTAATTGATTGCCTGCAAAATTCGGTACTTCTGGAAACTTGAGTGGCAAATGCGACCCTTGCAATTATGAATATGTTAAACCAGTGGAGGACAACTCTTACAGCAAGGACTGTGTTGTTGTGGCGAAGGCTGCTTTGTTCCTTGAATTCACACACGGATCACAAATTCACAGTTCACACATTTAATAAACATTAAAACACAATACTGCGATACACGTCTACAGATACATTATAAAACAAATATAACACATTCAATGATTATGAAATATGTAAATGAGTAGGTAATTAAATAATATAGATCAATATATATCTAAATCAGACAAATCTAAAATCGCCACATTGGATACAGAATAATAATCTTCAACTATTAATGAACTATGAATAAATGCTAGATCTATTGATATAAACAGACAAGATCCAAACACAAACCTGTTTCTATTCTTAATTTACTATTCAACTTGTATTCTACTTTACTATAAACTCCCTGCTAGATAATCTATTTCACTTCTCTACCTATTCTACTCGTTCAAGTCGGTCCAGCTGTCTTCTGCTATATTTACTTCCTATCTTAATAATGTTAAAAAAAAAACAATCGGATAAAAACGGACACGGACTAAAACCTAATGACAAGTCATACTAAGACAAAAACGGAATAATCAAAATTCTCTATATAACAAATAAAATGAAACTGATAATAAACCAGAATAACTAGAAATGCAGGAAATAATTTAAAATGTTAATATAATTGCGGATTCGCAACACTCCCACGACCGAAGAATAGTTACGCATCTAACCAGTCCTTGATTTTTTCCTTCGCTTTCTCGGCAGCTCTTCGCTTTGGACGGTTTTCAGAAGTAGTTCCATCTGAATCAGTCACACACGGTTTCCTCTCTTTGGAATGTTCTTGGTTTAAGCTATTTGGTCTTTCGGTACTTTGATTTTCACTTCTTTCCATGCTTTTCTTTGAATCACTCTCTTCCGAACATTCAATAGGGTATAACAAGTTCAATGGTCTGTTTAAGGTCCTTTTGCTGGGGAGCAACACCTTTCCCGACCGTACTTCTCCATCCCGACTCACAATTAGTTCACAAAGGCGTCCAATTTTCCAGTTCCCTCGAGGAAGATCATCCTTAATCAGCACAACATCTCCAATTCTTGGTTCCATCCTATGTTGAATTCGTCCTTCTTTAAGTTTGTAAGAGGTCCTTTCTCTAAGACTTAGAAGGTAGTCATCTCGCCAAGCTTTCCAAAAAGCATCTAAGTGTTTCCTTCCTTTCTTCCATGTAAGGAGTAGCTTATCAGAACTGCTGATGAAGGGTAAATAGTCTGTGTCTTCTACGCCTACTTTTTCATCATCTGGAATTCCAGTCTTTGGGTTCAATGTCAGAAAATGTGCTGGAGTGAGAACGATGTTCGAGTTGATGTCATCTCCAACATACACCAAAGGTCTGGAATTCACAACAGCTTCCGACTCGGCCAGTATAGTTCGTAGCTGTTCACTGGTTAGGCACAGCTTTCCAATGGTCTTTCGGAGACCCCGCTTAACGACTCCTATTAAGCGTTCATAAAATCCCCCCATCCAAGGTGCAAGTTCAACAATAAATTGCCATCGGATATCTTCATTAGAAATGTAGGTCTGTACGTTTGGATCCCGAACAGTTGACTTCCATACCTTTTCTAGCACATCACTTGCAAGCTTGAATTGAGATCCATTGTCGGATATTATTTGCTTGGGCTTTCCCCATCGTGCAATGAATCTTCTAAGTCCCAAAAGAAATTCCTCTGTTGACATGTCCTGCATAAGTTCCATATGTATGGCTCTAACTGCTAAGCATGTATACAGGCAAACCCAAACTTTCTTGTTCCCATTTTCTGTTTTGACATATATTGGACCAAAGTAATCTACTCCAGTAAAGGTGAATGGAGCCGATTCGTTAACACGTTTCTTCGGGAATGGCGGCATCAGTGGCATTTTGTATGGTCCTCCTTCATGCCTCTTGCACACAGTACATTTCCTCAAGATTCTCTTAACTTCTGAGCGGCCTTGTGGGATCCAGTATGTCTGTCGGATCATGGATAAGGTCTGAGATACTCCAACATGAAAGGATCTTCTGTGAAGACTATCTATCAGTAAGTCAGTCACATGGTTTCTCTTTGGTAGTAGTATTGGTTGCCTCGCTCCCTCCGTCATATGAGCAGCGCCGAGTCGACCAACACATCTAATAAGACCTTCTTCATCTATTATAAGTCCAAGCTGATTCACTAAATTGTGTCTTTTCTTTTCTGCCAGTGCAATTTTCACTTCCTTAAAGTGCTGGCTTTGTACATGTTTTATCCACAAAACTTTGGATTCATTCAACTCTTCAGATGACAATGGTCCTGGATGTATTTCGTTCCCCTTAAGTTTCTTGATAAATCTTAGTACCCAGGCGGAAACTCGCACAAGACGTGTAAAGGAAGAAATCTTCTTAACATCCAGGCAGAATGGGTTGTCAGAGCTATCTGTCATTCTGCTAGGACCCTCCCCCACCAGCAATTTAGCTTCAAACAGTACCTTTGGAACTCTGTACTCCGACTCCATAGCTTCTTTACTTTCATGGTTGTCAAGTAATTTCCATGTGGGCCATTCACTTCTGTTCTTTGTTAACCATGAGGGACCATTCCACCAGTTTTTATTCTTTCTAAGGGAGAAAACAGTTGTTCCACGACTTGCAACATCTGCAGGGTTGTCCTTGGTTGATACATACTGAAATTCTATGTCACTGCTATTATGAATTTCTCTTAGTCTGTTTTCTACAAACACTGTCAATGGCTTCTTTGTCTTAATCCAATGTAATACGCATTGTGAATCAGTCCACAGTATCTTTTCTGAAATAGCTAAAGTCAGTTGTCTCTCTACAAACAATATACTACGAACCCCTATGAGAACTGCCAATAACTCCAGTCTTGGAAGCGAGATCTTCTTGTCAGGTGCCAGACGAATCTTGGAAAATACAAGATTGCATGTTCTTGTTTTCCTGTTGAATATCTGCAGGTAAACAGAAGTGGCATACGCTTTTGTAGAGGCATCACAAAAGCAAAGCAATCTACATGTAACTTCTCCTGGCAGTCCAATGTATCTTGGCATGTGGCACTGTGGAATATCTTGTAGGTCTGTAGATATAAGTTGCCATTGCTGAACATCTTCTTCTGTAAGCTGTTCATCCCAATCTAAATTCTTCCTCCACAACATCTGGAGAAATAACTTTGTCTTTAAAGTCACTGGAGTGAAAAATCCAAGTGGGTCATATATAGATGCCACTCGCTGCAGTACTTCTCTTTTTGTAACTGGCATGACTTCTGTTTCACATTTCAAACATGGTACTGCAAGGGTATCATCAGTGAGGATCCATGTCAATCCTAAGATCTTCATCTTCTCTCTCACAGACTGATCTGATTTTGGAATGGAGTTGTAAAATTCCTTGTTGTTTGAAGCCCAATCTCTGAGGTTCATTGACATAGCACTAAATATCTCTTTACTATCCTTGTATAGAACTTCTGCATCTGTAACAGTATCTACTCCAGTGATTACATTGTCGACGTAGATATTGTTTCTAATATTTTTAGCTGTTTCACTGTTGTACATAGAGAGGTGATGGTCAATAGTTGCTGCCAGAAGAAATGGACTGGATATTACACCAAACGGCACTCTGCAAAATCGGTATACTTGAGTGTTGTTTTCTATGCTCCGGGTGTTCACATCCTTCAACCAAAAGAATCTGGTGGCATCTCGGTCTTTGACTTGCAATCCAACTTGCAGGAAAGCTTTCTCTATGTCAGCTACAATTCCTATCCTATTCATTCTGAAGCGCAACAGTAGTCCACATAAATCCTGTAGCATAACAGGTCCTCTGTGTAGACATTCATTGAGACTGAGGTTACTCTGTTTCGACTTTGCTGAAGCATCATATACGATCCTAACTTTTGTGGTTGGCTTCGTTGGGTCGATAACTGCATGATGTGGGATATAATGCTTTATTCCTGTTTCTTCACTACTGTGAGGAATTTTCTCTATAATTCCCTTTGTACACTGATCCTGGATAATTTCATCATATTTTTGTAAGAAGTCTGGCTTGCTTTGCATCTTGTGTACAAGTGACTTGAACCTTCCATACGCAAGTTCTCTGTTTTCAGGAAGTTCTGGACATGAACTCTTCCATGGCCAAGTGACATGATACCTATTGTTTCCCATCTCTAAGGTGCTATTAAAATTTCTCAGTGCTACCTCATCATCTGATGTATAGGGGGAGTCTTTAATTCCTATAGTCTCTAAATTCCAAAAGTCTTCAAGTAGAGGTTTCACTGGCAAACATCTCTCTGAAGAACGCAGACAGCACTCTGTAATTGACAGTAATCCATTTGCTATCATCATCTGATGTTCTTTTCTCTCTTCATTACTGCTGTGAGTCCTTCCTGTTATGATCCACCCAAGTTTGGATCCTAATAAATACAGTCCTTCCTGTACCCCTATTTTCTCAGATGAGATGATATCAAGGTAATAGTCATTTCCAATGAGTATGTCTACTCTAGAATCTTCAAAGGCTGTTGGAATAGTATCAGACATCTGGAGATGTCTACACAAGCTAAACAACTTTTCCCTGGCAATTTGTGGTATGGGTCTTCTCAGTATAGTTCCTGTGATTTTTGGCACAACATTGGCATTGATTGTCATAAATTCTTCTTCTTTAAGTTTCATCTTCAAGATGACTTGTGGAGTTTTCACTCGCTTTGGTTTGTTAGCACCGAATGTAATCAATGAAATTTCTTCAGTTTGACCCATTCTAAGGTTTAATCTCTTTGCTAGATCCTCTGTAATGTATGTTCTCTGGGATCCAGAATCCATTAAAATCCGGACAGCTTCCTTCTTGTTTGTCACAGGATTAGACACTTCTGTGTGGGCAGTCTGCATCAACACAATATCCCCTGATGTAAACATACTGCTTTCCTGTAATGATTCTGCTGTGGAATGTTTCTCTTTGTGTGACTCGTCTGCTAAACAAGATGTTTCTTTCTGTGTTGATTTTTCCAGCCTTGTGGATTCATCTCTCTGATGTGGAAATTTCTTTGGACACAGGCTTCTATGGTGATTCCTACTCTCTCTGCAATGAAAACATGGTTTCACAACTCTACAGTCTTTAATTCTGTGTCCAGGTCTTAAGCATATATAGCATTTCCCTTTAATTCTTTGTTTTCTGTCTTCTATGGTTCTGTACTTTCTGCACTCATCAGTCCAATGATATCCATTACAAAAACTGCACACTGGAGACTTTGCACTTGATGCATTTCTTCTTTCCTTTGACTCTTTAGTGGATATCATTAAAGCCTCTGCTGTTGCATGGTTTTCCACATGATTATGAGCATCTGAAGCTTGAAATTCTGTAGATTCCTTTGCTGTGACATAAGCTTTAAACAAGTCTCTTAGTTTCTTAACAGTCCATTTGTCTCTACTTCCTTTCTGTATTTCAAGCTGCAGCAGTGTTTCCTTAGGTAACTTCGAAGTTATCATTGACACAAACACATCCTGGTTTACATCTTGACGCAATGCTTCTAAGCTTCTCATGTGTTTCTCAAGGTCATCATATAGTCTCCTCAAACTCAATGTATCATTTGTCACAGGCTGTATGTTGATCAGTTCCATATAATGTTTATTGATCACTGACTGTGCATCCCCAAATCTCTCCTGTATGATATCAATGGCTACATCATAGTTTTCATGTGAGAGCGAAATTCCTGAAATAGCTGCCTTGACTTCTCCTGTGAGTTTGCTCTGAAGATAGTTGAATTTCTCAATCCTAGAGAGCTTATTATTCCTGTTGATTGTAGCATCAAAGGCATCCCAGAATTCTTTAAATTTGATCTTGTCTCCATTATAGGAGGGTAGTTCCAGTTTTGGAAGCCTTACAGCTAAAGGGCCTTGTGGTGCTGTATGAAATTGGGACTGATGAAGTTGTAGTTCTTGAAATTGTAGTATCTGTTCTTGCATTTTTTCTTGTAAAAATACAATATGATCAAGTCTTGAATCAGTAGTTTGCCGTGTAGCTTTCACAGTAGTTATTCTCTCCTGTAAACTCCTCTCCAGCATCATAAGTTGATCTATGCGTTCAGCTGCTTCAGCTAATAATGCAAATAACCTTTCACTATCACCTGTAAATTTATCTACTTCACCTTGGTCAACTTCTTTGCTTTCTACAGACAGGGACCACTTCTCTATATTTTCTTCCAATTTACCACTGAAGTCCTTAAGTCGCCTTATCGATGATTCCACCTGACGAAGTAGTTCGGACAGATCTTCTTCCATGGCATCCTCGGAAACGAGAGCTCCACTTTTGCTTATCTCCTTTTCAATTAAATTTTGGTACCTGGTACAATTTCCTTTTAAGTATGGGAGAGACATTTTCTCGGTTTAGTTTCCGTGTGTAGAATCTATGTAAGTTCTTAGACAAAGGATTCCCGGGTTCCGGCACCAAACAATGTGGCGAAGGCTGCTTTGTTCCTTGAATTCACACACGGATCACAAATTAACAGTTCACACATTTAATAAACATTAAAACACAATACTGCGATACACGTCTACAGATACATTATAAAACAAATATAACACATTCAATGATTATGAAATATGTAAATGAGTAGGTAATTAAATAATATAGATCAATATATATCTAAATCAGACAAATCTAAAATCGCCACATTGGATACAGAATAATAATCTTCAACTATTAATGAACTATGAATAAATGCTAGATCTATTGATATAAACAGACAAGATCCAAACACAAACCTGTTTCTATTCTTAATTTACTATTCAACTTGTATTCTACTTTACTATAAACTCCCTGCTAGATAATCTATTTCACTTCTCTACCTATTCTACTCGTTCAAGTCGGTCCAGCTGTCTTCTGCTATATTTACTTCCTATCTTAATAATGTTAAAAAAAAACAATCGGATAAAAACGGACACGGACTAAAACCTAATGACAAGTCATACTAAGACAAAAACGGAATAATCAAAATTCTCTATATAACAAATAAAATGAAACTGATAATAAACCAGAATAACTAGAAATGCAGGAAATAATTTAAAATGTTAATATAATTGCGGATTCGCAACAGTTGTTTGGAGTTGTAGCATTCGGTATTGTAACAATACGATTTCCGCAACTTTTCAAGAAGTTATCTACAATTAAAGCAGGTAGTACTTACTACTAGGTTTAAGAGCTACGTGTAAGTGGACACTTTATTTAAGATAATATTAAACAATAATAATAGGCGTATGCTGCTCAAAGCGCTTTACAATACACTATTACTCCGACATACCTTATATCAATCTAGAACTTGCTAAGTTCCCTGGGAAGCATACAGTGCAAGCTGCCGTTACAGGCGCTAGAGCACTACATGTAACATTCTAACAATATATTTCACTGTATATAGCCAGGTACCCCTTTTACTTTTGGGTGGAGTGAGAAAATCCATGTAAAGTGCCTCTCCCAAGGACACAACGTCGGCCCTGCCGGAGCCAGGACTCGAACCCACGACCTTTCGGTCGAGAGTCTGACAGCCTAACCATTAGGCCACTGACGCAACCATGTTCGAGGAAACCGAGGATTAGAAGTGGCCATACTATTGTGGACTGGGAAATATTTGCAAGAGAGGATTGTCTTTGCGTTTAAAGTAACACAATGAGAGATTTGGTGGACTACGGAAACACGCTTGGATAAATGAAGTAAATTTCACAACAGAGAGGACCATCATGGTAAGAGAGTGATTGGTATTTGAGTGTTTTGTGGCATTGAAAGGGAGTCAAAGACGTATTTCTTTGAGGTAGTTTAGGATCTGATTATGAAGAAATTTGTAGAGCCTGGAACAGTTATTTAAGGAATGAATTTAATTCTGGAGTAAGTTATACGAGTATAACCTGGTTTGGGTCAGTTTACGCTTTATAATCCGCGAAGAGGATTATAAAAAAGCGTAAACTGACCAAAACCAGGTTATACTCGTATAACTTGCCCCAGAATTAAAGTCATTCCTTATAATTTAATGCAAGAGACAAATATGCTAACCTTCGTTTATCAAAATGTACATAACCTCGGAAAAATACAAGTCAACTAAGCCGCGCAATGATTCACTTAGCAACAGGGAAACGAAGCGTCTAGCTGTGAAGCCGAAGATCGCCATCTTTAATCTTAGTTATACGGAGCCTAGCCATTTATTAAAATATTGTATCGAAAGTGAAGTTTATCATGATAGAAAAATTGTGTAGATTATCCATGCAATGCGTATTTCGCTGCCCTTTAGAGATAGAGATCGACTTTGAAGTCGCTCATCTCCAACAGATTGAGAAAATACGGGAAATTGGATTGATTAGGCCTACCCAAAATAAATCTTCAAATATCAGAAAATGCAAAAATTTACGGCTTTCAACTCTGTGAAAACTTCTACTCCATGAAAACTTACCCTTGTGTGCAATGTTGTCGCTAATAGTTAATCCGACACAAGAAAATATGTAAGCAAGTAACAAATCGTGATCCACATGTCAGTGTGTCTGATGTCATGTGATAAAATGTGACGTATGATTTTTTGTTTGCTTTGTTGAAAGACGGATCAAGCAATGAAACAACGCACCCACCCACCTCACCCCTCCTTTTCCCCAGTGAGAAATGTATTTCAAAATTAACAGGGTAATGCTTACATGACAAATCATTAATTCGAATATAATATCTTTGTTTTAATCTATTATTCGACAATACATACAGAGAAAGATGATTTACAACAGAGATTTGCGAAGTAGTATATGCTAATATTGACAAAGAGAAAAGAACATGTGTATGAAATCGAAGTATTTTATTGTGTACGTTGACTTTCTTTTCCATAGAAGGCTGAAAACAGTGCTGCGATGTAAATTTAGATCTCGAGAGAGAAAAAAATAGCTCCGACATCTGGTTGTCAATGGGGTGTGTCCCCATACCAAACCAGGTTATACAAAAATAACTTGCATTCCTCAATTGGAATTTGACCAATCAGAGACAAGGATACAATACGAATTAAATTATAATATTATGTCTGACTGTTGGAAAACCTATTAGAGTTTGATTTTGGAAGAGTATGAACATTTAACTACAATTGACTCCACTTAAATTTAACAATGAAGAGTCCAAATTTCACTGAGTCCACATGGAATTGAGGAGGATTAAGAATCATCCATGGATCGGTCACACCGGTCGTGAATCATGTATATTAACTATAAAAAAACTATTAAAAGTGGATTTATCCTTAGTCAATATCAGTATGAAAAGATTGCCAAACAGTTGGTATTTAACACGTCAGACATTATACGACCTAATGAAAGATTGTATCTGTAAACTAGATCATTATAATGACCATAAAATTGACAAAATGTTGACTTTAAACCGCACTGTTGAACTGTAACACAAACACCATATGCGAGCGATAGTTGAAGAATTGTATGCACATACTCATGGGAAGTGACGATGGCGAAGCTAGAGTAATCCTTTCATCATCATTTTTTTCTTCTTTTCTTCTAAATTTAAGATTTCTCTACGTTCTTTATTCCCTCCATTTTCTATAAATCAATATGAAAATATATCTCTAATATGTTTGCCATTACAAAAATGATTATGTCACGCACGGTCTTATATATAAATAGTGTCACACCTGCTGTGACACGGGACCTCGGTTTTTGCGGTCTCATCCGAAGAACCGCCCCATTTACTCGCCCCTTATGATACGCAAGAAGTACCAAGAACCTATTGTGACCTGTATCCACTTAAGAATTTAACTGTATGGAAGTGTATACGAATTAAAGGACTTTACTTCCGCCTGTCGGGAACAATAGTGAGCTTCATTCATAATTTTGAAAAAGTGCTATTTTGGGGAAGTTGAGAGAAAAATTATGTATGCATTCATTGATTTTCTTTGTGTGCACATGAAGTACTTTCACGTAATGTATCCGAGACGATGAATATCGCAAAAACTTCGTTATACTATGATCACTGAAAATATTATTTATTTTTTAAACGTCGCATTAAATGTCTATTAAAATAACATTCCGTTAACTAAGAAGTAAGCATTTCACTGAAATTATTCTTCCTTACTTAGCTGCCTCGGTAACTTCCCACTGTTTATCTAAACGTTCATCATCCAAAGGAGGCTTCAATGCCCAGTATAACGCACTTACAGTTTAGATATATGTATGAATACCCATTGCATGTGTTTAGAAGCCCTGCGACAAAATGTTAAAGCTCTGCCTGAAATTTCCACCCATTTTCAACTTCTATGTCTCACGTTTACACCTCAGCTGTAAAGGGCTACACAGGTGTGTGTAAATATGCATGTAATTTGAAGGAACACATTGTTTTGTCTATTTTACCTTTACACACAATTATGACTGTCATTTACTTACTTAAATCTCTAGATCTTGTAAATAAATTCAAATATCATATGCAACCACACAGACGAGCAAACAAACATAACATAATATACATTGTATCTATTCTTGTGTATAATGATAAAAATATCATTGATTGAGTTGAGCTAGTAACAAAAAAGTCCTACTAAATGATAGGATAGTCCGAAATATATGACGTTTTCCTGGCTTTTTATGATTTTGATATTTACCGTACCAGAAAAAAGTCAGAACCGGTGCCATTACGTAAACTGGAAATTTCGCCGCCTCTCACTGGAGGAGGCATTCTCGGGCCAATTTTAAGTACTTGCGAGCCGAATCAATATTAAACTCATAACTAATCAATAAAACCATGCTTATTTTTCTTACAGATATCGATTTTATGGGTTCTTTCACCACATAAACTGACTCTTGGCAAAATTTTAACAGGCTGTCAAACCTTTTTTTTTTTTAGTCATGCGACCTATTCGCTCAAATGAGAGCTAGTATTCGATTGACTACAATTGTGTGCTTCTGTTATCGAATTTTGGAGTGATGTTTTCTTTTAATCGATATTTCGGACTAAGTGATAGTAATAGTTATTTTAGGACGCTTTCAATGTACATTAATGATAACATTTAACATAACATTTTATCCCTAACCTATGGGAGTGTTGCTAAGATGGTCCCCATTTTCAGAAGAGTAAGAATAGTGACGTAGTTACACGCTATGAACGCGTCATGCTGGTCGTCAAACATTGTTAACACTTAGAACAGGCACACGATGCGGAATGATTACGAAAGGAACATTATCTAAAGTCGTCATATCAGCAGAAAAGCATTGCTGTTTCGGGGCTTGTTATAATCACAGACAATCAGTATTCAATGTCAATATTCACTATCTGTAATGGTCAAATAGCGTTGGGATTTGTGTAGTTAATTATGTGATTGTGTCAGAGAGCATCTTAAACCATATATTGTATTTCTGTGTTGATGATTTTGACCCCACGTTATTTTATTGCCATTGTTTGCTACACTGGGAAATGTCGGCAAGCTATGTTATAGAAACAGATAAATGTCATAGAACAACAGTGACCTGATCAATTGAATCTCGCTTTATCTAGTCAGAAGATTCTGCCTTTAAATTTCAACATGTTCTTGCAACTCCAGAAATTAACAAAAAACTGTCTAATTTAGCAAATTTTGATATTGGAAACTCTTTAGATTCAACAGATATTGCCACTGATAGACTTTAAAATGATTTGAAGAATGTTACCTGTCAATTTTTGACCGGTAATAAAAACAAATCAAAATCCCAAATTAAAAAAATGGTTTGATGGGAGTTTACAGCATTTCAGAAATAGGTTGATTAATGTTGCTAGAATGATGTCCCAATTTACTAGAGATCTACTTATAAGGGGTATATTTTTTAAACTTAGAAAGAAATTTGCCAAGCTCTGTAAATATAGCAGAAAACAATAGAACCAATCCATTATAGAGAAAGTACATACTTTAAATGAAGATAACCCAAAAGCATATTGGAATCTTATCAATACTCTGCTTGACAAAAACAATACAAGTTGAGAAATACACTCTTGTAAATAGTTGAATCTTTTTACTACACTGAATCAAGTTGATGAGATTTATGAGGACAAATAAATTCAATTGCTAGAGAAAGTCTCACTGATGGAGAATAACATTTCCTTCCTTGAACTAGTGATTCTGATAAGTTCAACAGAAATATCTGAGGTTATATTTCATCTGAAGTGCAACAAATCACCGGAGTTAGATTGTATCTCAAATTATATGATTGACTATGGTCATATTGCTCTTCTCTCTTCTTTAAAAAGCGCTTGTCACATGGGTTATATCCTAAATCATGGGTGAAGGATACATAACTGTTTTACATAAATCTGGGGACATCGCCAACGCAACTATCGTGGTATAACAATTACTTGTGCCATTGGAAAATTGTTTAATAGTATATTAAACAGACGATTCGACACATTTCTACAGAAATTAATTATCATTAATGATTGTCAGATAGTGTTCTCTAAAAAACAACCAAGAACATCGGACCACATGTTTATTTTGCGAACACTTCGAATCTTTTTGTTCTCAGAAAGAAGGACAACTGTATGCTTGTTTTATTGACTTTAAAAAGCATTTGATACAGTTATACATGAAGGTATAACATTCAAATTATCACAGATTGGTGTTGGAGCAAAATTCTACAATTTATCAAAAGTATGTACAATATTAGTAGGTCATGTTTTTAAACAGGGAGACAATTTAAGTCCGAACATATTTAAAATCTTCATTAATGATATCCCCACATACTGTTCAATGTATGCATATGATGTAGTGTTATTGTCTCATCAATAGGTCTTCAACAACATCGTGACTATCTCGATAAGATATATGATGAATTGTGTCTTAAAGTCACCATTTCAAAAACCAAACTTCTAATTTTTAACAAAGCGGGTAGACACTTGAAATAAACTCTTACCCTAAACACAGAAGCCCTTGGATGTGTTACTTCCTACAAGTACTTGGGTATTTACTTTACTGCATCAGGTAGCTTCTCAATCGCTCCAGATGAAATTTACAAAAAGGCAATCAAGGCTATTTCAAATTACAAAAATACTTTCATTCTTTAAACCCTAGTGTTATGACTACATTAGATGTATTTGATCATACAATAAAACCAAAATACTGTATGGCAGTGAAATTTGGGGATGTGTTAATACTTTTACTGTCCGGTTCATGAATGGACCATTTCAATTGGAAGAAGTATATGCTAACTCATCTTGTGATAAATTAGGCATAATCAACCAAAGTACTTTTGCTTTCCTATCTGAGTTAGGCAGACATCCAATGAGTTTCAGTATCGTTTATCAAATTCTTATTTATTGGCACATATTAGAAAATTTAAACGGGACCTATCTTTTATTGAATGCTGCATTCTCAGTTTCTAAGTCATTTTTTTAAATATAAAAGTAAGCCATCATGGTTTGGTTTGATAATATGGTTAAACAGATATACAGTCTCATCCCAATGCATCCACATCTTCTTTGAAAAGCACAATGCAAACAGCTTCTTCAGTCATATTTTGGAAAATTGGTTCAAAATGTCAATATAACGCACTTTCAAGAGAATATCTCTTTTCCATCGTTTTAGCTAATTGTCTTCTTTCCAATAACATGTCTATGTCAGATAATTTTTTTATGGTTGATAAACTGTGAAGATGTTGAGGTCTTAAGCATTCTTAGTAGATTTATATCTGCAGAATAACTGTTTGGTACCACTGAACATCATTGTAGAAATTACTTATTTATAGAATGAGTTATGTTGTATTATGTGCTGTACGTCATATTTTATATCATGCATTGGATAGAAGTGGATAATTAATGGTCATAGGAGACGATTTTTAAAAAAAAATTGTTTTGCACGAAAATGTGTTCTTCTCTAATTACTTAACATATGTAAAGAAGTCATTCAGAAAAAAAAATCGTAAGGTAACAGGCACTACATTTCACCGTGGTGTGAAGTATCAAAAAAGTAAGATGACTTATCTCCCTTGCTTGATGACGTCAAAAGAGACCAGCCTGACGCAAATGTGTATTTGTTTATACTAACAACTGCGGGTTTTAGCCGTCAAAATGTTCAATGTGCTTACATTCAACTATAATGTAGCAAGTCGGGTATTTCTATATACTTTTGTCTAAATTATCTAACGTTCAGAAAGACTTGAGTGTGAAATCTACACCGAGAACACAGAACTCAAAGTTGTTTGACAATCATTTTACGCGATTACGGGGCTTGATGAGGATCAGTTTCGTTATTGTATTAAATCTACTTTGGCAAACACTAATAGGGATATGAAATTAAATCTTCGACCAGATGCAGTTCTAACTATTTTCGACTAGGCTACAAACCAACGGCAAGCACGGCGAAGACGAGAAAATCCTGCAAAACGTCGACTATATAATGACGGTAGACTACACGTAGGGCTAGTGCAGATATTCATAATTTTGTATAAACATGCTCTGATTTGTTTAGAAATGAAATTTGACTATGAAATAGTTATATGAAGCTCTTCTGATCACAATTTTTCTCTCTAAATACAAAGTAAATAAATTGAAGATGAATAGGTCTAACTTTATATGTTGAAAGTTGCATTATCAGACACACACAGCCCTCCTCCTCCCTCTTTTCTGTTTGAAAAAGAATGTTCAAAGCAAATGGTGGAGCATATTGAAATTGCAAGTGAAATAAACCAATTTTTGCGGTCATGCAAGAGTTGGGGGATGATTTTTTTTCTTTAAATGAATCACTCATTTGCACGTTGGTTTCCTTATTAGGGTCAAAATTTAAAAAAAAAAAAAAAAAAAAAAAAACAACGTTAAAGGCCGAGGATTTTTAACAAAAGGTCGGTTGAATGAATCAACATGTAAGAATTAAAGCTTGATAAATTTATTTTGTATAAATGAGAACGTTAGCCATTGATAAATAAGGCAGATTATTCTTTTTTCTCCGTTTTCTTGTATCCATTTGACTGCCTGGTGTGTGACAACCAAACATACATTTTCCGACGGGAGTTCCTGTATACTCTGCAGATTTTCTGGCTATGTACAACTTATGAACCGATCATTGTTCTACACCCCACGATGACTTAACATACATGTATTCCAAAATTCTTTAGAAAGTTTTATTCTGTTTGAATTAGCTTTTCTAGACCGCACACCAGAATTCTTTGGCTACCTAAAGTTGTCTGTGTGACTCGTCCTTAATGCATGGCCTACAAAACAATCAGGCCATTCGGATTTTTCGACAGTTCCTTCTATAACTGGTCCAGACGAAGAATTCGTTCTTCCTCTGACTTCCAGTTCCAACCATTATACGCAAGAAAGAGCCCTTATAGCGGCTAATGTGATGGTAAATTATTCTTCATATACGCCCTAATGTTGCAAATTTTATTGTAAAAGAATGTTAAAGCCATTTATATTTATTAGATTCACCTGTTAAACTAAAATACATATCTAGCTGTACACGATACTTGTAAAAATCCTATGAAAATAAATTCAAAAAACGGCGCTCAAGATGTGCATAAAGGAAATTTCGATCTGGCTATAAAATATATCCGAGTCAGGGTGGATCTTAGGCACATAAAACCAAATGGAGGGTGAGGGGGTGCCCACCTTTTTTGTCAGTCAACCTTCACCCCCCAACCCCCCCTTGGGAAAAAACCGATGCTGCGCCGCTGTGTCTGCATGGGGTTAGAAAACGCAAGTAATAACTATATTTCTCTTATTGTCATCAGAGAATGTACTCTGAAATTATCATACATTTATCATTAAGCAGTCAGTATTATTTCAACCGATTCGGAATAAATAGGATCTTGATCGATCTTCTTGTTCGTCCTCCGATGAAAAATCGTAAATGTGGCTGGCATTTACATTAATTATGAGTTCAAAGTGATATCCTTGTATACAAACTATGGTTCCCCATTCAACCCCCCCCCCCCCCCCAGTTGCGAATAAATCGTCTATGGATGTGCTTTTGTTTTGATTCGCAAATCTGAGTGTGGTCTTTTATGACGTCACAAATTCAGGAAATCAGGAACGATAATCGGGTAACGATTTACTATTCCGACTACCTTTGCACTTCAATTTCTTCGAGTTAATGTCGTTTTTAATCTTACAAAAGTATTTTTATGAGGAGTCTATGAATCAAAGTTGATAATTATGGAGAGAAAACGTATTATTAAAAACCGTCTCCTATGACCTTTAATATCCAATAGCACCGTCTCCTGCTCTTGCTGACCTTTGCATTTTACTATAATTTACACTTTCAGTACCTATATGTTTAATATAAACTTAAAATAGGCAAGAGTTCATAAACGTGGTTGGTTTCCATATACGTTTATGTTACATTAATCGAGATGTATCACAATTTAACATCTTTTTCAGATAGATTACATAAGCTTTCTATTAAAGGTAATGTGTATATAACTGTATGTGCTGCTTTGGGTAGAAGTGGATATTTTAGATAAACCAATTGCCCGAAATAGCGCCGCCTCTTGGTACCCTCTGCAGCAGATTATAATCTACTGATTGTTTGTGAATAAGGATGTTTTACATTGACCTTGATAGTTAATTTAGATATGTGAAGTATATATACTATTAGCTGCAATAATGTAGCCCTATCCAATTTTTTTTTATTCTGACGTTTTCGGGATAGGGCTACAATTCCATAGGATCTCCGTAATGGTGCAAAATAATTTTATGAATAACCGATAATAAACTCTGTGTATTAGTCCCAAATGTTGTTTACACCAAAAGGAGAACCAACTTTGTGCTCGGGCATGTCTAATAAAGGTGTTTTTCATTAAATATAATGTACAGCATGCAAAATTCTTCGTCTGCTCCGCCATGCTTGTTATCGCGAGATCTCGTAGGTGGATCTAATGAAAGCCTAAACATTGACAATCAGCGCGAAAATGTAGTTACTCGAGCCACTTCGACAAAGAAAGGAAAATCATATTGTTGCAGAAAGAATTTACACTCTGCTGTTCGGTTTTTAACTTGATATTTAATTCAAACCTTTTCAATACCGACGAAATAGCTTTAGCCTCCATACTTGTCCATTGATGTAAATACTACCTTGTATGGCATATGCAAATGACTTGACAATCGGAAGTTGAAACTTCAGTACATCAAACATGGCGCACAAATATGAATCGAGGAATTGGAATTTATCGAAATTGTTGAAAACGGTAGAATAGAGCCTCACAAATCTAAAGTTGCAGGTTGTAAATTTATATATTGACTAAGAAACATAGAATATCATTTTATTTACGTAAAGAAAGTCAGGAAATGTTTAGAATGAGCGCAAATGTTGCGGGAGTGAATCACTCCCGCATTTGCACCATTACGGAGATCCTAAGGAGTTGTAGCCCTCTCCCTAAAAAAAAAAAAATCAGAGAGGGCTACATTATTGCAGCTAATATACCATGTGTGCTTCTTTTTTTTTGGGGGGGGGGGTATTTTGCATGTTACTATGTTACTCTGAGTGGAAGTGGATATTTCTCTACTGGAATACATTTGTCATATACCACCGTCTCTTGCTACCTTTTGTATCATATTATAAGTAATAAAACAATATAGCGTGCTACATACGCATTTCCATTTCAGCGGAGTATGTAATCAACACGACACCCCATATCCATGATGAGTATTGAGTATGTCCATTGCATAATGTATGAACATTATATTTGTATGCATAACAATATATTTGTATACATAACATTATATTTGTGTACTAGAACTAAGACCTGTATTATGTTGCGATTTGAATCATATATGTTTAATGGTATGCTTGTTTGGGCCCTTATTTGGAATAAATAAATCATATCACTAATTCTAATCACGGTCGGGTATGGAACCATCAATCAGATATCTTTATTTAAAGAATAGGTCCATTAAATTCCAATATTTGAAGAAAGCAATAGTACAATGTGTACAAACCTTTCTCTGTGTGTTTGTGGAAGTTCTTTATTTGTTTTCCATTGATTGTCACATATTTGCGGTGATTTTCTTTTGATGTTCATGAATTGTAATAATTATTTTCAATAGAGTCTTGTTATCACATATACGATAGCAAGAGCTTCTCCAACCTTGTTATCGCATGGGCGGTACTAACATCGGAAATATACAATAGAAATTCAAATTTCAATAAGTGCATTTCTTACACAACTTCAAACAAATCAAAAAATTAACTTACAATATGTAATTTGTGATTGATACTACAGGGATAATCAATTTTCGTGAAGTTACTTTTGCTGTTTTGCGGGTCACTTGTATATTTATGCACATGCATCCTTCGACGATGACATATGATAATCTACCGCAATATTGAATGTATGGTTCAATAAAGGTAAGATCTTAAGCTTTCGTAATATGTGACAAGTCGGTCATCTTCTAGCATCCTCGTAAAATTCATATTATCAAAGAGATATCCACATATCCACATATCTCACCTGTGCGCACTCATGACAGAAGCACCACCCATCTCTTTGATAATATGAATATTACTCGGATAATAAAGGATAACCATTACATTTCATGTGTGTGTAAATGTTTAATAAATTCAACTATATACATCTGTATAAGCTTTTTTACCTTGACGACTTATATTTAATGTAAAATCAACAAAAATGTATTTACTCCAAAATTTCAAACGACATTCCCTGTACTTAAATGTCCATTCTCCGTGTGTTTACATACGTTAGGTGATTATCTTATAGCAATGGGTATGCACTAACAAAATGGCAACAAGGAAACCATTTACAACGGTACAGTTATATATATAGGTAAAAAATAAAAATGAAACACGAAGACGTTTAGTAAAACTTTAGCGCTTTCATTTCAAATCTTCAGAAGCTATACTTTTACCGATCATTGCGAAAAGTAAATATTATCTATATATATATATAACACAGAAAATTTCACTTTATTTGGATACCTACTCACGACCAAATCTCCTAGCAGCATGTAACCAGCGCGCTAGACCGCTCGACCATCTAGGCAAGTCACACACACACACACACACACACACACACACACACACACACACACACACACACACACACACACACACACACACACACACACACATATATCAATAATGTCAATAAGTGTGGAGTGTGGGGATCCACGATGCGGGACCTGTCACTACATCACGGAAGAATCACACTATAGCTTTAACGGACGGATATTTAAAGTTAGTGCCAATATGTCGTGCGATAGCAAAAATGTCCTGTTTGTCATTACACGTCCTGGATGCAAAAAAAATTATATTGGGGAAACAAACAATCCGCTTCGAGCTCGCGTGCGGGTCCACAAACAGCATATCCACAACCCGGAATACAGGCAAATTCAACATAAGTGAACATTTAGATGTTTGTGGACAAAACAATTTAATATATTTCCATTTTGCAAGTTTACAGGTGGAAGTGACATTCAGAGATGTGAGAAGGAACAACATTCCATTAAAGGGAAAGGCAACCCAAAGATTTTTACATGATAAATGATAGGAATAATCATATGATAAATATTTGTCATACTATTCTGTTGATATACGGCCTAGATATACTTCAGTACTAATTTCAAAACGTTAAACATTTAAAGTCCCGCCATCTATAGAGTCTATCATAATGTGTACCTTGTAACTCTTTTGTATTCAAGTGCACAAAAATCAAAAATTTTGACGTCACACCGTCTGTTCCGGTTTTGATGAGATTCTAAGATCATCAAAGATGTGCGTGTGGTAGCTCTTACGAATAATATGTTGATGCCTTCCTGTCAAGTAGTTAATTGCACTAATGCGAAGGGCAAATGTGAAAAAAAATTCTTTTAAATTTCCCGACACAAACAAGTCATTTGGAAAGAAAAGACTACGTAAACTGTGGATCCATCATTTGCGTAAAGACAAGTTGAGGTTCAATACATTTGTATGAAGAAACGTTTACCGTCTGCCTGGTCTGAGACTCGACTGAACGTCCTCTTTTATCAATTTCTTCTTACGAAAGAACGGGCTCAAATATATACGGCTCAAAACTTAACTGTTCGTGATTTGTCATGTTTACAGTGCTACTGATGAGATAAACCGGAACAGACGGTGTGACGTCATAAATGGCCGCTCTCCTAGCGGCGGGTGTTTTAAAATACATGATAGGACACTACTGATTTAATTCTTAAGCAAGGGTTTTTGTTGTTAAAGACCGTCATTTACGATATCTATATATAGAAAAATATATATAGAATATATATATATATATATATATATATATATATATATATATCTATTTATCGATCGATCGATCTATCTATCTATCTATCTATCTATTTATCTATTTATCTATCTATCTACATGCTAAAACTTCTCGCCGATTTTAACCACGGCACACACAAGTTGGACCTTTCCATACAAATGCACCGAGTTGATTACTATCTCACTCATTCTGTAGCAGACATAAGATATCAAATTTCTTACCGTAAGCAAAGGCAATATTCGTTACGTGGACAAGTTCACAGAGACAAAGCAACAACGCCGTGGTCTGGCCAGCCATTGTACTGTGTTATTGCACTGCTGGTGTGATAAAGATACAATGCGATGCGGAAGTGGAATTGGGATATGATGAGGTTCGCCGTATAAGATTGGGAGATATAAACTCACTTGGAATTCATTCAAGTAGGGCCTTTAAATATCAGCTGTGTTGCGTATGATATTAAAGGTATATTTCATTTCAGGGGTTTGGATATTAAGGTAACGGGTATATTTTATTGGCTATTTTTTTCCAGTTAAACAATTAAAAGTCAGAATCAGCAGACACCAAGCATTCCAAAGCTTTTGTGTTTTCAAAAGCTGCCGATATAGTTTGATTTCATCATACTAGATACAAGAATAAACCCAATCAAAGTACTGAAAGTACTGAAAATCGCTAAGCTAAAAATGACTCTGGACGCAGTCTTGGTATGGTATTCAATGACATTTATTTCGGTAGCAACAGGTGCACAAATTCTTGTGAAAAGCAATTACTTCTAGATTCATTTCTTGTAGTTTAAGGTGATACATATCCTTTAAGTATTCTTTGTTATAATGTCTATTTGATTTAGTTACAGCATAGGTTTCCTATTTGTAGACAATAACAAACACTCAGTTTTCCTCGGGTAATCATTACCATGACAATGGATAAAAACACGAATTTTAACACTTATAAATACCGATTTTCAGAAATAGTGGACGTTTGTCGCTATACAATTAAATTTACAACCGCCCTTGGAAAAAATGCGAACCATAATCTTCTTAGAAATCATAGATATATCATATCTGTAAAATAAAATCGATGGACAACTTGAGTATAGAAAACACTTATGAAAGGTTAACATGTATGTAAAGCTTGCATTTCAAAGCTTTTTAAGGGATATGGGGAGGGGACTGATAAATTACAACATTTATAAGAATATAATTCTTATTTGTTTTGATAATAACATACTTGTTTTTTACGCATTGTTGATTGGGAAACTCACAGACATTTAAGTAACATCTATATATTGTTCAGATATTATAATAATGTGCTCAAGGTCATTTCAGTGTAGCGAAACTATCATTTTTGTCTTTGAAAATGATATTTTGCATTGAAAAAACCCAATCGATTTAACTGCTAAAAATCTATTTGTTATTTAAGAATCATGAAAAGAGATATCTCAACTAGTTTAAGAAGGAACAATCAATATGCAATAGTTTGTCATTTGGTGACACCCCTACTCTATCGCTGTCTTAAGGATCATATATAGATGTAATAAATTTGGACTATTTCCCAGGGGTGGATCAAGGTATTGTGGTTGGGTGGGGGCGCAACTTTATGATACAGGGGTCTCAGGGTTGCCCTGAATCCCTAGTGGGTCCACGGCTGAGTCCTGGGGGAGCCCAAGGGGTGAAGCCCTGGGAATGTCCTGGAATTTACAGATTTTATAGTGCCTGAACTTAATCTCATATGTTGTCATTTTACTATTTTCTGCTATTTTTGATCAGATGAAATTAATGGAAATGTTGATGGTTATTGTTAAAATGTAAGATTTTGTCATTTATTTCTTCGAGAGTGGAAGAAATCATTGCTTCTTTTATCGTTTACATCTTTTCTAAACAAGAGATCACGATTACCTTAAATTTGGAGATTTTAGTGGGGTGCCGGCTGCACCCCTTAAATTCGCCACTGTTTCCAGACTTTGAAAAAAAAAATTAAGATTTCCAAATACCAACCAGTCTAAGCTTAAAATTCAATCAAAATTGTTTTCAGTTGTAATTGGATAAAACAAATTGCAAGTAATCATGGATTGACTTGCTTATTAAATAAAATTTGGTAGATACGTTGTACCTGTATATGTATGTGTGCCATGGAAAAAAGATCGCAGCATTTGGAAAATTAAGATTTTTAGCCGTTTTCAATCGTAATGTTTAGCAAAAAGTAAAAACATCCAATTGAGCGCTTACAAAAACACAACTTGTACATGTTGTCATTTATCACGTTTATAATGAATTTTTGGAAACTACCTGTGAATGCATCTCTAAAATGACAAATGTAAAACGTCACGATCTATGCTTTGACGTCATACTAAAATACGAAGTTCCGAGTTCCTCAAGAGCTTTTTTTCCTTTGTCGAACTCTTCCGTAAATTATGACGTAAAATATGATGACAGTGGGTACATTTGCTAATTACTATCGTTGTGTTATTTCTTAAAAGATGGTATCCAGAGTTTCTCAGACCATTCTATCTCAGGGAAAAGGCAACTTTAGTGAGTTTATGAGTATTGGATAACAAAATGGCTCAAACAAATATTGTTAATTGCCATCTTTCTTTGATAAAAGCGTCACTCATGTAAAGAGGAAACGAATAATGATTCAATAGCCAATTTGATGATCTTATTTGAACAAATTATGCTTGATATGGCCAGATTATGCATACCAGTGATTGATATAAACAAAAGTTACGCTTTTATTACATTATTCGTACGTAATCGTTATGTACAATGCCAGTCTACGATATAATGTATATATTGTGTACCCACAATACGTCATAAAATGCAAAAGAGTTCGACAAAGGCAAATAACTTTTGGGTAACTCGGGTATTGAAACCTGCATCTAAATTACGAGTTTGCTTTTTTGCAAGAGAAAATACGAACTTCTCGGTTTTTCCGAATATGAAAATAGCAACTTTCCAGTTTTTATTCCTCGGTACATACTTGCTAGTAACCCCCCCCCCCCCCTGTTTTAGAGTTAGTTTAGCATAGTATGTAAAAGCAAAGTGAAAAATAAATCAACTTCCTAATTAATGCAACTTTACTCAGAAGGACATCTTCATAATCACTTTCGTCTTTATCAGATTTATGATTAAAATCCATACCACATGCAAAACTTACACGCGATAGTATTCAGCTCAGATTTCTAATTACCTGTTTTGATAATAAAAATTACCAACAGTCAAGCATTTCATTGCAAAATGCCTTTAGAATATTCAACTTTGATATGAAATCAATCATGCATACAATTCAGCATTATTGTTTGTAAAATAGATAAATTCTAGAATTTGACTCAAAAGTCTGAAATACTTTTTAAGCGCTAAGCGTAGCTTAAGCGCTTATTGCCGCCAGTTGTATTTTGTTTTCGTCATCATGTTTCCGGTTTATCGCCACTTATAGGCGGATTTATGCATCGCAGTAGTCAAGTCCTGTTTAAAGTAGTCGTAATTTTGCAACCGATCTAGCACGGGGATAACATTCATATCTGCAGTTGCATTTTCCCCCGGAAATACAGTTCGTTGAACAGTGAAAAAAATATGTATAAAAAGGGTGATATTTTGTCCTCATTCTTGGGGAAAGTGAGACACAGATGCAGGTCATTCTTCAGTTAAAATTCCCATTTGAATCTGCGTCTGTAATAATTAAAGTGATTCAAAATCTAAAATTGAATAAGAATATGTATATGAAACCGTTTTAGCTAGGGTGCCTTTGCATTGTTACCTTGCGCATGGCGCTTAGAGGCCAGAAAAATCAATTTGCATGGTGCAATATATAATTAGAAGCCACGTCATTAAGCTATACACAAATCAGTAGGATTTTCCACGTGTGTTTTGGCTGCTGTTCCGACTCAGTAAAATGTTTATCCGACGCAGCAAAAATGTGTGCAACATAGTAAAAAATAACTGATCTACGTCCATTGTGAACGAGAAAGAATTTGTGCACGATTATGCTTTGACAGCGAAGGACAGAGATCGGTGTCTCAGATGGATGATATTGCGTAACTGCTTAAACCTTCCCCGATCATATATGTAAGTCGGTCACGCAGAAATTTAGAAGATGCAACGGTGTAACTTAAGCTTACTTTATTATTTCTAAACGACCAAGATATTCTTCAGAATCATCATCAACACAATCAAATTTGATTTCTTGATTTAGTTTAAAAAATTAGACTAAAAATAATAATCTTGAGGCAAGGAAAAGATAAAAGGTACAACATTATATTATATTATATTATGGAAGACAATACCCCGGTTTCAAGTATTCAAAACACCGCGTGGAATTTTACGAGGGCTGTATACTGAAATACATATGTTTAGAACAAGTGTTAGATAAACATTGCCATTGTGTCAAGCATGACTGTGAAATGGTTTGCGACCCAAAGCACGCTACATACAACGAAAATTAATCGTGTTTTCAATTTCTTTGTACCTAAAACAAACAATTGACAATGACATGCATATGCTACATGTATTTCCGAACGTACAAATGATGAAGAAGGGGGAGTGACATGGATGTACTGTCGTTGCTCCCTATCCCCACATTTTGTTTTCGCTGAACGATCTTTTCATATAAAAAAGATGCATTTAGTTTTTTTGGTGAGATGCCTCTTCATTATTTCTAACAACTGTTTGAACATTACCGTTTGAAAATTACTTTTGAAACTTTTCAGTGCCTAGTTTGGGATTTCTCACTTAGCTACATTTACATGTTGTAAATCTTGCATATTTATTGCGAATCACTTCTGTCACGTTTTTTTTTTCATATTATAATTCCTACACAAGCTTCGAATTTTCTGGTTTTTTGCTAAGGTTATTAGCATTTTCATATAAAGAACTGTTTTATAAAATTAAAACAATAGCAATGTGTATTATGTCGCATTCAGACAAACGGATGAGTCTCCTTTGTAATATGAATACGAGTTTTTACACAACAAGTGTAATACACACAAGTTGATGAGTACAGCGTTTAATGTACTTGTGTACAAACTCTTGTTTTTTTGTTTTGTTTTTTTTTGTCTTTTTAGATTTACGTATAACAAACAATCACTACAATTGCTAAATGTAAATCCATGCTTATATGTTAGTCTAATTCATCATCATATTTGAATTAGTATATCCTCTTGCACTAATTTTCATGTTAAAAATGAGCTATCTACACTCTTGTTGATGACACAGTATTCAGTTTCAAAGTAATATTCCACATGTATGATGAACATCCTTTCTAAATAACTTCCTAAATTTTGTTTTCATTTATACATGTATTAATCGGACTTCTTTGGATTCAGATTCTCTTCAACCTGATTTTGAATTGAAAATAACTTCATTATTGATTACAAAAAATAATTCCACTTTCATGGTTTGATTGATATTTACAGATAATTATGCACTGGATTATACAGATGCATGTTTAAGTGTGTATTTAAATGATTTCTGGTAAGGTAATGAAATGGATGTAAAGCGGTTCATAATCCTGCATTATTGGTGTGTTTTGACATGTGGCATTTGTTAGTGTATGTGGTTATGTGTAATTTTCTTTTATGTCCAGTTTGTTTGTTCTTTTCTCTTATAAGTGACTTACATATATGTATCAAACTATTGATTTGTTTCATTTCAGTTTTATTCTAAAAATATTTCATACACTATTTAACTGGAAACAACAGTAAGTTAGTTGCGTAATAACAATTGAACACTTTATACCGAAAACTACCATTACAACTGTTATCACATTTTCTACCAAAAATGTTCTTCTCTATAACATCACATCTGTAAGAGAAAAAAATGCACAGTCATGTAGATCATTCAATGATCCAGGAACCGGGGCAGAGCGGATCAGAAATAATTGCCTTGGGAAGATGGGTGGGAGCTAAACAGGGTATAAAGTGTTCATTTGTCAAATATTTGAATAACATAGCTTTAAATGCTATTGATTGATTGTATCTTGTTTAACGTTCTTCTCAATAATTTTTAATTCATATGGAGATGTCACCAAGACCGGTGAAGGGCTTCAAATTTAGGCTTATGTTCGGCGTTTACGGCCATTGAGCAGTGATGGTTCTTTAGCGTGTCACACCTACTGTGACACGGGACATCCGTTTTAAAGACCATATCCGAGGACCCATGACATTCACACCTGATGCCGAGAGTTTGGTGATGGAACTGTCACTACCTGTTTAACGAACTAGGTCTGTCGCCGCCGGGATTCGAACCCCAACCGCCCGCATACAGAGCGAAAACTTTACCTCTGGACCACCGCAGCAGTGGTAATGCTATTGATACTAAATTCTGATTATAGATATTTAATAAGAACAGGTGTCCTTTACCAAGATTGTGAATTTCATGATCCAAGGACAGGGTTTTAGTTTAGTGTGGGATCAAAATTATCATAGTGACCATTGTTTTAACAACATCATATAAAATTTATATTTCAAAGTGTTGAAAAGTTTCAGGACATTGCTTCCAATCCATATTTGCTATTTTCTTACAGAAAATGTATTACTTAGTTATGCGAAAATAAAGAATAATGCATAAACCTTTTTTTTATTGTTGTTCCTGCTCATTAACATTACATACAGAATTCATGAAGTCAGTTTAGCGCTTTTCAGTACTTTCAGTGCTTTGATTTTATTCTATTGTGCAATATTTGTGTCAGTACCATGTTTATCGAATCTTTTCTGTTTGTACATACATGATTCATTCAATGTACCATTTTATTAATACATCTTAAAAATACGTTGACTGAGGGAGGGGTCTTTCAGTTTTAAGTTGACACTAGATAACGTACGTGACAAATCATGGCACATTTGTTGTTTTATCAAGGATTAACGTCCATATTTCCTTATAATCATATGAAAGACAGTTTCTAAGCTACCAAAGTACTCTATATTGGTTAACAAAATAAAGGAAGATGAGAGAGAGAGAGAGAGAGAGAGAGAGAGGTTTCATCGCATTGTTCATTTCAAAGACGACTGTGTATCGAACCATCAGTCAGAGTCCTTAATGTAGATACAAATGTAATAGGTTCATTAAATTTCAAGCTCGAAGAAGCCAGCAGTTAATTTATACAAACTCATAATTTTTGGCTTGCTTTCTATTAATTCTTTTCTTTTCTATGTTTTTTTTATTGATTTTTATTTTGTTAGTGTTTAATGAATTCTACACTTCATGGATATTTTAGAATTTATACCTTGATAGAATAGATTTGATATAATTCAAAAATTCTTGATCCACTACATTTCAAACCACATCCACTACCGTTAAATGTCGTGTTTGTGTGTTTACATACGATAAAGAGTTATCTTATAACGGATTGTATAAACCAACAAAATGATAAGAATGAAACCATTTAAAACGGTACAGCTATACATGAACTAAACTTCCTTCATGATCAACATCCTTTCTGATTTTAACCATTACACATTGCCATTGTGTCAAGCATGACTGTGAAATGGTTTGCGACCCAAAGCACGCTACATACAACGAGAATTAATCGTGTTTTCAATTTCTTTGTACCTAAAACAAACAATTGACAATGACATGACACGTTGGACCATTCGATGTAAGAGACACCAGATTTATGTTGAACCTTTCCATACAACATGCATCAGGCTTATTAGTATCTTACTCATTCCGTAGCAGAAATAAGAAATTAGATGTTCTTACCATAAGCAAAGGCAACATTCGTTACGTAGACAAGTTCACAGAGACAAAACAACAACGCCGTGGTCTGGCCAGCCATTGTGCTGTGTTATTGTACTGCTGGTGCGATAAAGACTCACTACGATCCAGGAAGTGGAATGGGGTTGGGATAACTCTTCAACAGATTCAGATATATAAACCCACTTGGAGTTCATTTAAGTGGGACCTTTAATTGTTGGTGTAAGATAGTTGCGTTGCGTATGAGCCGCACGTTTCACTTCGGAGGACTATATTGCTCAGTAACGGAGATATTTCATTGACTTAACTTTTATCCGCTTGAAAACTCATAAACGTATGAATAGAATTAACTTAAAAAGGAATTCTTATAAAAAATCGCAAACCCTCTGAAAAATGAAATCTAGTTTAAGGGAAGTTTGTTCTATGGGACTGCCTTCCATTGGATCTTTGTGTAGAAGGTTCATTATCTGTTTTTAGAACTAACATGCATGTATCTTTATAAATTTGGTTTAATCTATAATTCGGTATTTATGTATACAGTCATTTAAAAAAAATCTCAGCACATGGGCTCGTCACGAATTTACCCTCTCTATTCTGTATTTACACAAAGGAGGAATCCAGAATCCTAAAAATAGCTACTTCATTGTTTTATACTTCAGGAAGGTCAAATCTAACAAGCCCTGTCTCGATTGAATGTAAACTAGTCAGTTCTACTAATTGTGCTGTCCTGTCTAAATAAAAGAATTTATTTTTATTATTATTATTGATCGACGAGAGATCATAATTTGTAAAAATACCCAATATATGTTTGCACCGCCAATAAATGTAAAGAACCAATGCATTTTCTGTAGTTTTTTTAACCACAGGAACTTTTCCTCAGTCGACCGAAATAAAACGAGCATTGTCATTGGGAAATTCAGTTCGCACTTTTGTTGCACTATCAGGTTTTTTTTTTTATCGCGGGCGTTTTTTTTTTTTTTTTTTTTGGTAATTTTTTTGTCTTTTATTAAAAATTAATGTTCACAAATGTTCTCTGCTCTCAAACATTTGGTATTAAAACTAAATACTTGGTCTATGTACATGATACTGTTTCTTTATTTGGGGTGATTGAGGAAAAGTTCCTATGATTCGAAAACAACAGAACATACTTTTTTTCATATCCATTGCCGATGTAAACATAAATATTGTATTTTTACAAACTATGATCTTTCCTTGATCGACCGAGACCGGAATCGTAAGATTTTGTAAGATTTACGGCCCTTAGAATAAAAAAAAGCATACGAGTAAAAATTTGAGTTAACTAGCGATTTTTTGGGAGTCCGGATTCTTCCCTTGTATAAATATAGACAATGTCAAATTTTAATAAGGTAAAACTTTCGTGACGATCCCATGTAATCTCAGTATTAGTGATATGTTCTTCTTTGTTTTACTTTGTTTTTATTGATTTTTATGTAAATCATTTTAGGGTAATTTTCTTAATTAGATAAAGCTCTATAAAAATGTATCAAGATAAAAATCATAATTTGTATTCAGGGCGACTTTATATATTTTACTGCCCCCCCCCCCCCAACACACAATTCCCTCTGGAAAGATTTTCGTAAGACGATAGGGGTTTAAATCTATACATTAATCTTAATGTATTCCTTACTTATATAATATTTATATACGTTTAGAACCTCAGAAATCCAAACCTCCGTAACATTTCCTTAGATATATATAAATAGGCGATTGACGATAGAATGAGAAAGAATGGAATGTGCGTTTCGTATCAAATTAATACATGTATGCGTGATATTTTTCCATCGTTCATCGAAGTACTAGGGTAAAGATATCATGATAAACCAAAAACACATAAAGACTTAGTGGATAACTTCCGGTTACTGGTGTCACAAGGGGGAAAGGCTATAAGCCCGTGAACTGATCCGACCGGAAACTCTGTGCACTCAAACACACACAAATTGCATACGTCATGCTTTCTACTTTCGTTTTCCTATATATGATGCTGTACTCTGTTCACGGGCCTGATTCTAACACGAATTAAAATGTGATCCAGTTTCCGGGCCTGACTTTAATACTAATTAGGATAATATTCAGTTCACGGGCCTCTAATTAGGATATGATCCAGTTCACGGGCCTGACTCTAACACTAATTAGGATATGATTGAGTTCACGGGATTGCTTCTAACACTAATTAGGATGTGATTCAGTTCACAAGCCTGACTCTAACACCAATTAAGATGTGATCCAGTTCACGGGCCTGACTCTAACACTAATTAGGATGTGATTGAGTTCACGGGCCTGATTCTAACACTAATTAGCATGTGATTGAGTACACGGGCCTGATTCTAACACTAATTAGGATGTGATCCAGTTCACGGACCCGATTCTAACACTAATTAGGATGTGATTGAGTACACGGGCCTGATTCTAACACTAATTAGGATATGCTCCAGTTCACAGACCTGATTCTAACACTAATTAAGATGTGATTCAGTTCACTGGCCTCTAATTAGGATATGACCCAGTTCACGGGCCTGACTCTAACACTAATTAGGATGTGACCCAGTTCACGGACCCAATCTAACACTAATTAGGATTTGATTGAGTACACAGGCCTGATTCTAACACTAATTAAGATATGATCCAGTTCACGGACCTGATTCTAACACTAATTAGGATGTGATTCAGTTCACTGGCTTCTAATTAGGATATGATTGAGTTCACGGGCCTAATTCTAACACTAATTAGGATGTGATTGAGTTCACGGGTCTGATTCTAACACTAATTAGGATGTGATTCAGTGCACTGGCCTCTAATTAGGATATGACCCAGTTCACGGGCCTGACTCTAACACTAATTAGGATGTGATTGAGTTCACGGACCTCATTCTAACACTAATTAGAATATGATCCAGTTCACGGACCTGATTCTAACACTAATTAAGATGTGATTCAGTTCACGGGCTTCTAATTAGAATATGATCCAGTTCACGGGCCTGACTCTAACACTAATTAGGATGTGACCCAGTTCACGGACCCATTTCTAACACTAATTAGGATGTGATTGAGTTCACGGGCCTGATTCTAACACTAATTAGGATGTGATTGAGTTCACGGGCCTGATTCTAACATTAATTAGGATGTGATCCAGTTCACGAGCCCGACTCTAACACTAATTAGGATGTGATTGAGTTCACGGGCCTTATTCTAACACTAATTAGGATATGATCATGTTCACGGACCTCATTCTACCACTAATGAAGATGTGATTCAGTTAACAGGTCTCTAATTAGGATATGATCCAGTTCACGGGCCTGACTTTAACACTAATTAGGATGTGATTGAGTTCACGGGCCTGATTCTAACACTAATTAGGATGTTATCCAGTTCACGGGCCTGATTCTAACACTAAATAAAATGTGATTGAGTTCATCGGCCTAACTGTAACGCTAATTATGATATGATCCAGTTAAAGGGCCTGATTCTAACACTAATTAGGATATGATCCAGTTCACGGGCCTGATTCTAACACTAATTAGGATATGATCCATTTCACGGGCCTGACTTTAACACTAATTAGGATGTGATTGAGTTCACGGTCCTGATTCTAACACTAATTAGGGTATGATCGAGTTCACGGGCCTAATTCTAACACTAATTAGGATGTGATTCAGTTCACGGGCCTGATTCTAACAGTAATTAGGATATGATCCAGTTCACAGGCCTAATTCTAACACTGATTAAGATGTGATTCAGTTCACGGGTCTCTAATTAGGATATGATCCAGTTTACGGGCCTGACTCTAACACTAATTAGGATGTGATTGAGTTCACGGGCCTGATTCTAACACTAATTAGGATGTGATTGAGTTCACGGGCCTGATTGTAACACTAATTAGGATATGATCCAGTTCACGGGCCTAATTCTAACACTGATTAAGATGTGATTCAGTTCAAGGACCTCTAATTAGGATATGATCCAGTTCACGGGCCTGACTCTAACACTAATTAGGATGTGATTGAGTTCACGATCCTGATTCTAACACTAATTAGAGTATGATCCAGTTCACGGGCCTAATTCTAACACTAATTAGGATGTGATTGAGTTCACGGGCCTGATTCTAACACTAATTAGGATATGATCCAGTTCACGGGCCTGATTCTAACACTAATTAGGATGTGATTGAGTTCACGGGCCTGATTGTAACACTAATTAGGATATGATCCAGTTCATGGGCCTAATTCTAACACTGATTAAGATTTGATTCAGTTCACGGACCTCTAATTAGGATATGATCCAGTTCACGGTCCTGACTCTAACACTAATTAGGATGTGATTGAGTTCACGATCCTGTTTCTAACACTAATTAGGGTATGATCCAGTTCACGGGCCTAATTCTAACACTAATTAGGATGTGATTGAGTTCACGGGCCTGATTGTAACACTAATTAGGATATGATCCAGTTCACGGGCCTAATTCTAACACTGATTAAGATGTGATTCAGTTCACGGACCTCTAATTAGGATATGATCCGGTTCACGGGCCTGACTTTAACACTAATTAGGATATGATCCAGTTCACGGGCCTGACTCTAACACTAATTAGGATGTGATTGAGTTCACGGGCCTGATTCTAACACTAATTAGGATATGATCCAGTTCACGGGCCTGATTCTAACACTAATTAGCATGTGATCCAGTTCACGGGCCTGATTCAACACTAATCAAAATGTGATCCAGTTCACGGGCCTGATTCTAACACTAATTAGGATATGATCCAGTTCAGGGGCCTGATTCTAACACTAATTAGGATATGATCCAGTTCACGGGCCTGATTCTAACACTAATTGAAATGTGATTGAGTTCACAGGCCTGATTCTAACACTAGTTAGCATGTGATTGAGTTCACGGGCCTGATTCTAACACTAATTAGGATATGATCCAGTTCACGGGCCTGATTCTAACACTAATTAGGATATGCTCCAGTTCAGGGGGCTGACTCTAACACTAATTAGGATGTGATTAAGATCACAGGCCTCTAATGAGAATTATAGCATTATTAATTATTTCCACAAATCACATTTTCATACAACTCTTTATAGTGAAATGTTACACACATCTATTTTGATTTAAATCGTATCATTGATTATTCATCTATAACTTAGACTTTTGAAATAGTTTATTATACCCCCCGCAACAAGTTGTGTGTGTGTGTGGGGGGGGGGTATACTGGAATCGGGTTGTCCGTCTGTCTGTTCGTCCGTCTGTAGACGCAATGGTTTCCGGGCTCTAAAGCATTATCCTTTCCACCTACCGTCACCATATCATATATATGGACTACCCATGGGATGAAGATGTTCCCTATCGATTTTGGGGTCAAAAGGTCAAAGGTAACTACAAATGATAATTATTTGAAGGAAAGTGTGCGGAAGGACTTTGCCATCAAAAACAGCTGCCCGTATCCATGTACTTTTCCAAAGGCAGTAGGAGAGAGACACAGTTAATATGAGAGGGAATTCTATATACTAGCTTAGCACAGCTAACCCCACAGCACATGTATTCTGTTCTGCTCTTCACCATTTTCCAAAATGCACACCCACACCTTGCAAATAAAAACTGACTTTATACCAACTTATACTTGTGCTCCCGGTTCCTACCACCACAAACATTTACAAAAAATTTCAAGATCGAAACATGTATTTAAAAATAGTAAAATTATGCAATTCCTAACTTTAAATTGAATTATGATACTTTCACCATAATAATGAACTTACAATATGAAGTACATAATAACGCCGTTCTCCCGATTCCCAGTCACGTGTAGATTACATATTGAATAAAGCATTGTGATTTCTACTTTAAATTTGCTTTGAATTTTTTTTTATTTTTCGAAATGGACCTGTGAGAGTATGCCTAATTGTAAACAATGTAACACACATAATAATATTTCTAATCTAAAAATAAATAATAATTGCACACTTTATTATAGAATTAACACCAACTACAAATTATTGAAGGAAAAGTGCACTCATGAAAATATTTATTGTCAACTGCCGATTTCATACTTGCTTTCCTCGCTACATTCTTGGGTATTCACTTTGCATTTTGTAAGCACTGGTGGATAAAATATATAGGGTTTGAATATTGAGACTCCGAAAATTTGTCAACATCGACCTAAATGTCGTCTAGAGTGAATTTTAAGCTGGGTTTTTAAAGATATCCCACACTACTTTTAAGATCATTTGATCAAAAGTCACATGAGGCGTCATTGTACCATGTGACTACCTAATTAATAATCGATATTTTTATTGAAATCGGGGCTTACATTTAAAACCGTAGTGTGGTTAATTATCGTTATACTTCTGCAAACTAACTATTAGAATTAATTACTATATGTATAAGAAAAGACAATATGCATATAATTTTGCAGTCCGAGCCCGAATTTCTACGCACGCAGTCGACAAAAATAAATAGGCCTAAAGGCATTGAATTTAATAGAAATTTCGCTTCAATCACTCTTACATTTTCACTTTCATCTATTACTTCTTTTAAAAAGAGGAAGGCGACCGGGTCAATATATCAAACTTTGTAACAACGAAAAATGTCTCCTTTTGACAAGAGGGGTGGGATGTTGCTACATGTATGTGCTGGGTCAGCATTAGTGATCATAAACTAGACGTTTTAGACACTAACTATGTTGTTTAAGTCAATTATATTTTATATCCTATTGTTACCTCTACGCAAAAGGGTTCCTTGCTGCCATAACAAATTAAGATTCTAGACTTAGACTTAAGCTACGACAATCTTAGTTAAGATTTGCTTAAGTTCGTTTTGTGATCCATTTTAAGTCAGCAATCGTAACTACGTTCAATCTTAATTTAAAGTCAAATTTTTGACTAAACTTTAAGACAGTTTCATGATCCCGGAGCCTGGACACCTTATCCCACCTCTGGTATATTCAGGGGTCTTTGTTTTCCAAAGTCTCTATTTTGTATTGCTTATAGAAGATTTGAGATTGATCACCTGCCATTTAGCATTATTATATCCTTTGTTTTATGTGATGTTTTGTATGAAATTTGCGACGAACGGATATTTTTAATTGATTGCCTGCAAAATTCGGTACTTCTGGAAACTTGAGTGGCAAATGCGACCCTTGCAATTATGAATATGTTAAACTAGTGGAGGATAACTCTTACAGCAAGGACTGTGTTGTTTGGAGTTGTAGCATTCGGTATTGTAACAATACGATTTCCGCAACTTTTCAAGAAGTTATCTACAATTAAAGCAGGTAGTACTTACTACTAGGTTTAAGAGCTACGTGTAACTGGACACTTTATTTAAGATAATATTAAACAATAATAATAGGCGTATGCTGCTTAAAGCGCTTTAAAATACACTATTACTCCGACATACCTTATATCAATCTAGAACTTGCTAAGTTCCCTAGGAAGCATACAGTGCAAGCTGCCGTTACAGGCGCTAGAGCACTACATGTAACATTCTAACAATATCTTTCACTGTATATAGCCAGGTACCCCTTTTACTTTTGGGTGGAGTGAGAAAATCCATGTAAAGTGCCTCTCCCAAGGACACAACGTCGGCCCTGCCGGAGCCAGGACTCGAACCCACGACCTTTCGGTCGAGAGTCTGACAGCCTAACCATTAGGCCACTGACGCAACTATGTTCGAGGAAACCGAGGATTAGAAGTGGCCATACTATTGTGGACTGGGAAATATTTGCAAGAGAGGATTGTCTTTGCGTTTAAAGTAACACAATGAGAGATTTGGTGGACTACGGAAACACGCTTGGATAAATGAAGTAAATTTCACAACAGAGAGGACCATCATGGTAAGAGAGTGATTGGTATTTGAGTGTTTTGTGGCATTGAAAGGGAGTCAAAGACGTATTTCTTTGAGGTAGTTTAGGATCTGATTATGAAGAAATTTGTAGAGCCTGGAACAGTTATTTAAGGAATGAATTTAATTCTGGAGTAAGTTATACGAGTATAACTTGGTTTGGGTCAGTTTACGCTTTATAATCCGCGAAGAGGATTATAAAAAAGCGTAAACTGACCAAAACCAGGTTATACTCGTATAACTTGCCCCAGAATTAAAGTCATTCCTTATAATTTAATGCAAGAGACAAATATGCTAACCTTCGTTTATCAAAATGTACAGAACCTCGGAAAATACAAGTCAACTAAGCCGCGCAATGATTCACTTAGCAACAGGGAAACGAAGCGTCTAGCTGTGAAGCCGAAGATCGCCATCTTTAATCTTAGTTCTACGGAGCCTAGCCATTTATTAAAATATTGTATCGAAAGTGAAGTTTATCATGATAGAAAAATTGTGTAGATTATCCATGCAATGCGTATTTCGCTGCCCTTTAGAGATAGAGATCGACTTTGAAGTCGCTCATCTCCAACAGATTGAGAAAATACGGGAATTTGCATTGTTTAGGCCTACCCAAAATAAATCTTCAAATATCAGAAAATGCAAAAATTTACGGCTTTCAACTCTGTGAAAACTTCTACTCCATGAAAACTTACCCTTGTGTGCAATATTGTCGCTAATAGTTAATCCGACACAAGAAAATATGTAAGCAAGTAACAAATCGTGATCCACATGTCAGTGTGTCTGATGTCATGTGATAAAATGTGACGTATGATTTTTTGTTTGCTTTGTTGAAAGACGGATCAAGCAATGAAACAACGCACCCACCCACTTCACCCCTCCTTTTTCCCAGTGAGAAATGTATTTAAAAATTAACAGGGTAATGCTTACATGACAAATCATTAATTCGAATATAATATCTTTGTTTTAATCTATTATTCGACAATACATACAGAGAAAGATGATTTACAACAGAGATTTGCGAAGTAGTATATGCTAATATTGACAAAGAGAAAAGAACATGTGTATGGAATCGAAGTATTTTATTGTGTACGTTGACTTTCTTTTCCATAGAAGGCTGAAAACAGTGCTGCGATGTAAATTTAGATCTCGAGAGAGAAAAAAATAGCTCCGACATCTGGTTGTCAATGGGATGTGTCCCCATACCAAACCAGGATATACAAAAATAACTTGCATTCCTCAATTGGAATTTGACCAATCAGAGACAAGGATACAATAAGAATTAAATTATAATATTATGTCTGACTGTTGGAAAACCTATTAGAGTTTGATTTTGGAAGAGTATGAACATTTAACTACAATTGACTCCACTTAAATTTAACAATGAAGAGTCCAAATTTCACTGAGTCCACATGGAATTGAGGAGGATTAAGAATCATCTATGGATCGGTCACACCGGTCGTGAATCATGTATATTAACTATAAAAAAAAAACTATTAAAAGTGGATTTATCCTTAGTCAATATCAGTATGAAAAGATTGCCAAACAGTTGGTATTTAACACGTCAGACATTATACGACCTAATGAAAGATTGTATCTGTAAACTAGATCATTATAATGACCATATAATTGACAAAATGTTGACTTTAAACCGCACTGTTGAACTGTAACACAAACACCATATGCGAGCGATAGTTGAAGAATTGTATGCACATACTCATGGGAAGTGACGATGGCGAAGCTAGAGTAATCCTTTCATCATCATTTTTTTCTTCTTTTCTTCTAAATTTAAGATTTCTCTACGTTCTTTATTCCCTCCATTTTCTATAAATCAATATGAAAATATATCTAATATGTTTGCCATTACAAAAATGATTATGTCACGCACGGTCTTATATATAAATAGTGTCACACCTGCTGTGACACGGGACCTCGGTTTTTGCGGTCTCATCCGAAGAACCGCCCCATTTACTCGCCCCTTATGATACGCAAGAAGTACCAAGGACCTATTGTGACCTGTATCCACTTAAGAATTTAACTGTATGGAAGTGTATACGAATTAAAGGACTTTACTTCCGCCTGTCGGGAACAATAGTGAACTTCATTCATAATTTTGAAAAAGTGCTATTGTGGGGAAGTTGAGAGAAAAATTATGTATGCATTCTTTGATTTTCTTTGTGCGCACATGAAGTACTTTCACGTAATGTATCCGAGACGATGAATATCGCAAAAACTTTGTTATACTATGATCACTGAAAATATTTTTTATTTTTTAAACGTCGCATTAAATGTCTATTGAAATAACATTCCGTTAACTAAGAAGTAAGCATTTCACTGAAATTATTCTTCCTTACTTAGCTGCCTCGGTAACTTCCCACTGTTTATCTAAACGTTCATCGTCCAAAGGAGGCTTCAATGCCCAGTATAACGCACTTACAGTTTAGATATATGTATGAATACCCATTGCATGTGTTTAGAAGCCCTGCGACAAAATGTTAAAGCTCTGCCTGAAATTTCCACCCATTTTCAACTTCTATGTCTCACGTTTACACCTCAGCTGTAAAGGGCTACACAGGTGTGTGTAAATATGCATGTAGTTTGAAGGAACACATTGTTTTGTCTATTTTACCTTTACACACAATTATGACTGTCATTTACTTACTTAAATCTCTAGATCTTGTAAATAAATTCAAATATCATATGCAACCACACAGACGAGCAAACAAACATAACATAATATACATTGTATCTATTCTTGTGTATAATGATAAAAATATCATTGATTGAGTTGAGCTAATAACAAAAAAGTCCTACTAAATGATAGGATAGTCCGAAATATATGACGTTTTCCTGGCTTTTTATGATTTTGATATTTACCGTACCAGAAAAAAGTCAGAACCGGTGCCATTACGTAAACTGGAAATTTCGCCGCCTCTCACTGGAGGAGGCATTCTCGGGCCAATTTTAAGTACTTGCGAGCCGAATCAATATTAAACTCATAACTAATCAATAAAACGATGCTTATTTTTCTTACAGATATCGATTTTATGGGTTCTTTCACCACATAAACTGACTCTTGGCAAAATTTTAACAGGCTGTCAAACTTTTTTTTTTGAGTCATGCGACCTATTCGCTCACATGAGAGCTAGTATTCGATTGACTACAATTGTGTGCTTCTGTTATCGAATTTTGGAGTGATGTTTTCTTTTAATCGATATTTCGGACTAAATGATAGTAATAGTTATTTTGGGACGCTTTCAATGTACATTAATGATAACATTTAACATAACATTTTATCCCTAACCTATGGGAGTGTTGCTAAGATGGTCCCCATTTTCAGAAGAGTAAGAATAGTGACGTAGTTACACGCTATGAACGCGTCATGCTGGTCGTCAAACATTGTTAACACTTAGAACAGGCACACGATGCGGCATGATTACGAAAGGAACATTATCTAAAGTCGTCATATCAGCAGAAAAACATTGCTGTTTCGGGGCTTGTTATAATCACAGACAATCAGTATTCAATGTCAATATTCACTATCTGTAATGGTCAAATAGCGTTGGAATTTGTGTAGTTAATTATGTGATTGTGTCAGAGAGTATCTTAAACCATATGTTGTATTTCTGTGTTGATGATTTTGACCCCACGTTATTTTATTGCCATTGCTTGTTACACTGGGAAATGTCGGCAAGCTATGTTATAGAAACAGATAAATGTCATAGAACACCAGTGACCTGATCAATTGAATCTCGCTTTATCTAGTCAGAAAATTCTGCCTTTAAATTTCAACATGTTCTTGCAACTCCAGAAATTAACAAAAACTGTCTAATTTAGCAAATTTTGATATTGGAAACTCTTTAGATTCAACAGATATTGCCACTGATAGACTTTAAAATGATTTGAAAAATGTTACCTGTCAATTTTTGACCGGTAATAAAAACAAATCAAAATCCAAAATTAAAAAAATGGTTTGAATGGAGTTTACAGCATTTCAGAAATAGGTTGATTAATGTTGCTAGAATGATGTCCCAATTTCCTAGAGATCTACTTATAAGGGGTAGATTTTTTAAACTTAGAAAGAAATTTGCCAAGCTCTGTAAATATAGCAGAAAACAATAGAACCAATCCATTATAGAGAAAGTACATACTTTAAATGAAGATAACCCAAAAGCATATTGGAATCTTATCAATACTCTGCTTGACAAAAACAATACAAGTTGAGAAATACACTCTTGTAAATAGTTGAGTCTTTTTACTACATTGAATCAAGTTGATGAGATTTATGAGGACAAATAAATTCAATTGCTAGAGAAAGTCTCACTGATGGAGAATAACATTTCCTTCCTTGAACTAGTCATTCTGATAAGTTCAACAGAAATATCTGAGGTTATATTTCATCTGAAGTGCAACAAATCACCGAAGTTAGATTGTATCTCAAATTATATGATTGACTATGGTCATATTGCTCTTCTCTCTTCTTTAAAAAGTGCTTGTCACATGGGTTATATCCTAAATCATGGGTGAAGGATATATAACTGTTTTACATAAATCTGGGGACATCGCCAACGCAACTATCGTGGTATAACAATTACTTGTGCCATTGGAAAATTGTTTAATAGTATATTAAACAGACGATTCGACACATTTCTACAGAAATTAATTATCATTAATGATTGTCAGATAGTGTTCTCTAAAAAACAACCAAGAACATCGGACCACATGTTTATTTTGCGAACACTTCGAATCTTTTTGTTCTCAGAAAGAAGGACAACTGTATGCTTGTTTTATTGACTTTAAAAAGCATTTGATACAGTTATACATGAAGGTATAACATTCAAATTATCACAGATTGGTGTTGGAGCAAAATTCTACAATTTATCAAAAGTATGTACAATATTAGTAGGTCATGTTTTTAAACAGGGAGACAATTTAAGTCCGAACATATTTAAAATCTTCATTAATGATATCCCCACATACTGTTCAATGTATGCATATGATGTAGTGTTATTGTCTCATCAATAGGTCTTCAACAACATCGTGACTGTCTCGATAAGATATATGATGAATTGTGTCTTAAAGTCACCATTTCAAAAACCAAACTTCTAATTTTTAACAAAGCGGGTAGACACTTGAAATAAACTCTTACCCTAAACACAGAAGCCCTTGGATGTGTTACTTCCTACAAGTACTTGGGTATTTACTTTACTGCATCAGGTAGCTTCTCAATCGCTCCAGATGAAATTTACAAAAAGGCAATCAAGGCTATTTCAAATTACAAAAATACTTTCATTCTTTAAACCCTAGTGTTATGACTACATTAGATGTATTTGATCATACAATAAAACCAAAATACTGTATGGCAGTGAAATTTGGGGATGTGTTAATACTTTTACTGTCCGGTTCATGAATGGACCATTTCAATTGGAAGAAGTATATGCTAACTCATCTTGTGATAAATTAGGCATAATCAACCAAAGTACTTTTGCTTTCCTATCTGAGTTAGGCAGACATCCAATGAGTTTCAGTATCGTTTATCAAATTCTTATTTATTGGCACATATTAGAAAATTTAAACGGGACCTATCTTTTATTGAATGCTGCATTCTCAGTTTCTAAGTCATTTTTTTAAATATAAAAGTAAGCCATCATGGTTTGGTTTGATAATATGGTTAAACAGATATACAGTCTCATCCCAATGCATCCACATCTTCTTTGAAAAGCACAATGCAAACAGCTTCTTCAGTCATATTTTGGAAAATTGGTTCAAAATGTCAATATAACGCACTTTCAGGAGAATATCTCTTTTCCATCGTTTTAGCAAATTGTCTTCTTTTCAATAACATGTCTATGTCAGATAATTTTTTTATGGTTGATAAACTGTGAAGATGTTGAGGTCTTAAGCATTCTTAGTAGATTTATATCTGCAGAATAACTGTTTGGTACCACTGAACATCATTGTAGAAATTACTTATTTATAGAATGAGTTATGTTGTATTATGTGCTGTACGTCATATTGTATATCATGCATTGTATAGAAGTGGATAATTAATGGTCATAGGAGACGATTTTTAAAAAAAAAGTTGTTTTGCACGAAAATGTGTTCTTCTCTAATTACTTAACATATGTAAAGAAGTCATTCAGAAAAAAAATCGTAAGGTAACAGGCGCTACATTTCGCCGTGGTGTGAAGTATCAAAAAAGTAAGATGAATTATCTCCCTTGCTTGATGACGTCAAAAGAGACCAGCCTGACGCAAATGTGTATTTGTTTATACTAACAACTGCGGGTTTTAGCCGTCAAAATGTTCAATGTGCTTACATTCAACTATAATGTAGCAAGTCGGGTATTTCTATATACTTTTGTCTAAATTATCTAACGTTCAGAAAGACTTGAGTGTGAAATCTACACCGAGAACACAGAACTCAAAGTTGTTTGACAATCATTTTACGCGATTACGGGGCTTGATGAGGATCAGTTTCGTTATTGTATTAAATCTACTTTGGCAAAAACTAATAGGGATATGAAATTAAATCTTCGACCAGATGCAGTTCTAACTATTTTCGACTAGGCTACAAACCAACGGCAAGCACGGCGAAGACGAGAAAATCCTGCAAAACGTCGACTATATAATGACGGTAGACTACACGTAGGGCTAGTGCAGATATTCATAATTTTGTATAAACATGCTCTGATTTTTTTAGAAATGAAATTTGACTATGAAATAGTTATATGAAGCTCTTCTGATCACAATTTTTTTCTCTAAATACAAAGTAAATAAATTGAAGATGAATAGGTCTAACTTTATATGTTGAAAGTTGCATTATCAGACACACACAGCCCTCCTCCTCCCTCTTTTCTGTTTGAAAAAGAATGTTCAAAGCAAATAGTGGAGCATATTGAAATTACAAGTGAAATAAACCAATTTTTACGGTCATGCAAGAGTTGGGGGATGATTTTTTTTCTTTAAATGAAGCACTCATTTGCACGTTGGTTTCCTTATTAGGGTCAAAATTAAAAAAAAAACAAAAACAAAAAACGTTAAAGGCCGGGGATTTTTAACAAAAGGTCGGTTGAATGAATCAACATGTAAGAATTAAAGCTTGATAAATTTATTTTGTATAAATGAGAACGTTAGCCATTGATAAATAAGGCAGATTATTCTTTTTTCTCCGTTTTCTTGTATCCATTTGACTGCCTGGTGTGTAACAACCAAACATATATTTTCCGACGGGAGTTCCTGCATACTCTGCAGATTTTCTGGCTATGTACAACTTATGAACCGATCATTGTCCTACACCCCACGATGACTTAACATATATGTATTCCAAAATTCTTTAGAAAGTTTTATTCTGTTTGAATTAGCTTTTCTAGACCGCACACCAGAATTCTTTGGCTACCTAAAGTTGTCTGTGTGACTCGTCCTTAATGCATGGCCTACAAAACAATCAGGACATTTTTTCGACAGTTCCTTCTATAACTGGTCCAGACGAAGAATTCGTTCTTCCTCTGACTTCCAGTTCCAACCATTATACGCAAGAAAGAGCCCTTATAGCGGCTAATGTGATGGTAAATTATTCTTCATATAGGCCCTAATGTTGCAAATTTTATTGTAAAAGAATGTTAAAGCCATTTATATTTATTAGATCCACCTGTTAAACTAAAATACATATGTAGCTGTACACGATACTTGTAAAAATCCTATGAAAATAAATTCAAAAAACGGCGCTCAAGATGTGCATAAAGGAAATTTCGATCTGGCTATAAAATATATCCGAGTCAGGGTGGATCTTAGGCACATAAAACCAAATGGAGGGTGAGGGGGTGCCCACCTTTTTTGTCAGTCAACCTTCACCCCCAACCCCCCCCCCCCCCCTTGGGAAAAAACCGATGCTGCGCCGCTGTGTCTGCATGGGGTTAGAAAACGCAAGTAATAACTATATTTCTCTTATTATCATCAGAGAATGTACTCTGAAATTATCATACATTTATCATTAAGCAGTCAGTATTATTTCAACCGATTCGGAATAAATAGGATCTTGATCGATCTTCTTGTTCGTCCTCCGATGAAAAATCGTAAATGTGGCTGGCATTTACATTAATTATGAGTTCAAAGTGATATCCTTGTATACAAACTATGGTTCCCCATTCAAAAACTCCCCCAGTTGCGAATAAATCGTCTATGGATGTGCTTTTGTTTTGATTCGCAAATCTGAGTGTGGTCTTTTATGACGTCACAAATTCAGGAAATCAGGAACGATAATCGGGTAACGATTTTCTATTCCGACTACCTTTGCACTTCAATTTCTTCGAGTTAATGTCGTTTTTAATCTTACAAAAGTATTTTTATGAGGAGTCTATGAATCAAAGTTGATAATTATGGAGAGAAAACGTATTATTAAAAACCGTCTCCTATGACCTTTAATATCCAATAGCACCGTCTCCTGCTCTTGCTGACCTTTGTATTTTGCTATAATTTACACTTTCAGTACCTATATGTTTAATATAAACTTAAAATAGGCAAGAGTTCATAAACGTGGTTGGTTTCCATATACGTTTATGTTACATTAATCGAGATGTATCACAATTTAACATCTTTTTCAGATAGATTACATAAGCTTTCTATTAAAGGTAATGTGTATATAACTGTATGTGCTGCTTTGGGTAGAAGTGGATATTTTAGATAAACCAATTGCCCGAAATAGCGCCGCCTCTTGGTAACCTCTGCAGCAGATTATAATCTACTGATTGTTTGTGAATAAGGATGTTTTACATTGACCTTGATAGTTAATTTAGATATGTGAAGTATATATACTATTAGCTGCAATAATGTAGCCCTATCCAATTTTTTTTTATTCTGACGTTTTCGGGATAGGGCTACAATTCCATAGGATCTCCGTAATGGTGCGAAATAATTTTATGAATAACCGATAATAAACTCTGTGTATTAGTCCCAAATGTTGTTTACACCAAAAGGAGAACCAACGTTGTGCTCGGGCATGTCTAATAAAGGTGTTTTTCATTAAATATAATGTACAGCATGCAAAATTCTTCGTCTGCTCCGCCATGCTTGTTATCGCGAGATCTCGTAGGTGGATCTAATGAAAGCCTAAACATTGACAATCAGCGCGAAAATGTAGTTACTCGAGCCACTTCGACAAAGAAAGGAAAATCATATTGTTGCAGAAAGAATTTACACTCTGCTGTTCGGTTTTTAACTTGATATTTAATTCAAACCTTTTCAATACCGACGAAATAGCTTTAGCCTCCATAATTGTCCATTGATGTAAATAATACCTTATATGGCATATGCAAATGACTTGACAATCGGAAGTTGAAACTTCAGTACATCAAACATGGCGCACAAATATGAATCGAGGAATTGGAATTTATCGAAATTGTTGAAAACGGTAGAATAGAGCCTCACAAATCTAAAGTTGCAGGTTGTAAATTTATATATTGACTAAGAAACATAGAATATCATTTTATTTACGTAAAGAAAGTCAGGAAATGTTTAGAATGAGCGCAAATGTTGCGGGAGTGAATCACTCCCGCATTTGCACCATTACGGAGATCCTACGGAGTTGTAGCCCTCTCCCTAAAAAAAAAAAAAAAAAAATCAGAGAGGGCTACATTATTGCAGCTAATATACTATGTGTGCTTCTTTTTTTTTTGGGGGGGGGTATTTTGCATGTTACTATGTTACTCTGAGTGGAAGTGGATATTTCTCTACTGGAATACATTTGTCATATACCACCGTCTCTTGCTACCTTTTGTATCATATTATAAGTAATAAAACAATATAGCGTGCTACATACGCATTTCCATTTCAGCGGAGTATGTAATCAACACGACACCCCATATCCATGATGAGTATTGGGTATGTCCATTGCATAATGTATGAACATTATATTTGTATGCATAACAATATATTTGTATACATAACATTATATTTGTGTACGAGAACTAAGACCTGTATTATGTTGTGATTTGAATCATATATGTTTAATGGTATGCTTGTTTGGGCCCTTATTTGGAATAAATAAATCATATCACTAATTCTAATCACGGTCGGGTATGGAACCATCAATCAGATATCTTTATTTAAAGAATAGGTCCATTAAATTCCAATATTTGAAGAAAGCAATAGTACAATGTGTACAAACCTTTCTCTGTGTGTTTGTGGAAGTTCTTTATTTGTTTTCCATTGATTGTCACATATTTGCGGTGATTTTCTTTTGATATTCATGAATTGTAATAATTATTTTCAATAGAGTCTTGTTATCACATATGCGATATCAAGAGCTTCTCCAACCTTGTTATCGCATGGGCGGTACTAACATCGGAAATATACAATAGAAATTCAAATTTCAATAAGTGCATTTCTTACACAACTTCAAACAAATCAAAAAATTAACTTACAATATGTAATTTGTGATTGATACTACAGGGATAATCAATTTTCGTGAAGTTACTTTTGCTGTTTTGCGGGTCACTTGTATATTTATGCACATGCATCCTTCGACGATGACATATGATAATCTACCGCAATATTGAATGTATGGTTCAATAAAGGTAAAATCTTAAGCTTTCGTAATATGTGACAAGTCGGTCATCTTCTAGCATCCTCGTAAAATTCATATTATCAAAGAGATATCCACATATCCACATATCTCACCTGTGTGCACTCATGGCAGAAGCACCACCCATCTCTTTGATAATATGAATATTACTCGGATGATAAAGGATAACCATTACATTTCATGTGTGTGTAAATGTTTAATAAATTCAACTATATACATCTGTATAAGCTTTTTTACCTTGACGACTTATATTTAATGTAAAATCAACAAAAATGTATTTACTCCAAAATTTCAAACGACATTCCCTGTATTTAAATGTCCATTCTCCGTGTGTTTACATACGTTAGGTGATTATCTTATAGCAATGGGTATGCACTAACAAAATGGCAACAAGGAAACCATTTACAACGGTACAGTTATATATATATATATATATATATATATATATATATATATATATATATATATATATATAGGTAAAAAAATAAAAATGAAACACGAAGACGTTTAGTAAAACTTTAGCGCTTTCATTTCAAATCTTCAGAAGCTATACTTTTACCGATCATTGCGAAAAGTAAATATTATCTATATATATATATATATATATATATATATATATATATATATATAACACAGAAAATTTCACTTTATTTGGATACCTACTTCCGCCCCTACCCGGGGTTGAACTCACGACCAAATCTCCTAGCAGCATGTAACCAGCGCGCTAGACCGCTCGACCATCTAGGCAAGTCACACACACACACACACACACACACACACACACACACACACACACACACACACACATATATATATATATATATATATATATATATATATATATAATATAGAGACGCAATGTCAATAAGTGTGGGGATCCACGATGCGGGACCTGTCACTACATCACGGAAGAATCACACTATAGCTTTAACGGACGGATATTTAAAGTTAGTGCCAACATGTCGTGCGATAGCAAAAATGTCCTGTTTGGCATTACACGTCCTGTATGCAAAGAATTTTATATTGGGGAAACAAACAATCCGCTTCGAGCTCGCGTGCGGGTCCACAATCAGCATATCCACAACCCGGAATACAGGCAAATTCAACATAAGTGAACATTTAGATGTTTGTGGACAAAACAATTTAATATATTTCCATTTTGCAAGTTTACAGGTGGAAGTGACATTCAGAGATGTGAGAAGGAACAACATTTCATTAAAGGGAAAGGCAACCCAAAGATTTTTACATGATAAATGATAGGAATAATCATATGATAAATATGTGTCATACTATTCTGTTGATATACGGCCTAGATATACTTCAGTACTAATTTCAAAACGTTAAACATTTAAAGTCCCGCCATCTATAGAGTCTATCATAATGTGTACCTTGTAACTCTTTTGTATTCAAGTGCACAAAAATCAAAAATTTTGACGTCACACCGTCTGTTCCGGTTTTGATGAGATTCTAAGATCATCAAAGATGTGCGTGTGGTAGCTCTTACGAATAATATGTTGATGCCTTCCTGTCAAGTAGTTAATTGCACTAATGCGAAGGGGAAATGTGAAAAAAAAATTCTTTTAAATTTCCCGACACAAACAAGTCATTTGGAAAGAAAATACTACGTAAACTGTGGATCCATCATTTGCGTAAAGACAAGTTGAGGTTCAATACATTTGTATGAAGAAACGTTTACCGTCTGCCTGGTCTGAGATTCGACTGAACGTCCTCTTTTCTCAATTTCTTCTTACGAAAGAACGGGCTCAAATATATACGGCTCAAAACTTAACTGTTCGTGATTTGTCATGTTTACAGTGCTACTGATGAGATAAACCGGAACAGACGGTGTGACGTCATAAATGGCCGCTCTCCTAGCGGCGGGTGTTTTAAAATACATGATAGGACACTACTGATTTAATTCTTAAGCAAGGGTTTTTGTTGTTAAAGACTGTCATTTACGATATCTATATATAGAAAAATATATATAGAAAAAAATATATATATATTTATCTATCTATCTATCGATCGATCGATCGATCGATCGATCGATCGATCGATCTATCTATCTATCTATCTATCTATCTATCTATCTATCTATCTATCTATTTATCTATCTATCTACATGCTAAAACTTCTCGCCGATTTTAACCACGGCACACACAAGTTGGACCTTTCCATACAAATGCACCGAGTTGATTACTATCTCACTCATTCTGTAGCAGACATAAGATATCAAATTTCTTACCGTAAGCAAAGGCAATATTCGTTACGTGGACAAGTTCACAGAGACAAAGCAACAACGCCGTGGTCTGGCCAGCCATTGTACTGTGTTATTGCACTGCTGGTGTGATAAAGATACAATGCGATGCGGAAGTGGAATTGGGATATGATGAGGTTCGCCGTATAAGATTGGGAGATATAAACTCACTTGGAATTCATTCAAGTAGGGCCTTTAAATATCAGCTGTGTTGCGTATGATATTAAAGGTATATTTCATTTCAGGGGTTTGGATATCAAGGTAACGGGTATATTTTATTGGCTATTTTTTTCCAGTTAAACAATTAAAAGTCAGAATCAGCAGACACCAAGCATTCCAAAGCTTTTGTGTTTTCAAAAGCTGCCGATATAGTTTGATTTCATCATACTAGATACAAGAATAAACCTAATCAAAGTACTGAAAGTACTGAAAATCGCTAAGCTAAAAATGACTCTGGACGCAGTCTTGGTATGGTATTCAATGACATTTATTTCGGTAGCAACAGGTGCACAAATTCTTGTGAAAAGCAATTACTTCTAGATTCATTTCTTGTAGTTTAAGGTGATACATATCCTTTAAGTATTCTTTGTTATAATGTCTATTTGATTTAGTTACAGCATAGGTTTCCTATTTGTAGACAATAACAAACACTCAGTTTTCCTCGGGTAATCATTACCATGACAATGGATAAAAACACGAATTTTAACACTTATAAATACCGATTTTCAGAAATAGTGGACGTTTGTCGCTATACAATTAAATCTACAACCGCCCTTGGAAAAAATGCGAACCATAATCTTGTTAGAAATCATAGATATATCATATCTGTAAAATAAAATCGATGGACAACTTGAGTATAGAAAACACTTATGAAAGGTTAACATGTATGTAAAGCTTGCATTTCAAAGCTTTTTAAGGGATATGGGGAGGGGACTGATAAATTACAACATTTATAAGAATATAATTCTTATTTGTTTTGATAATAACATACTTGTTTTTTACTCATTGTTGATTGGGAAACTCACAGACATTTAAGTAACATCTATATATTGTTCAGATATTATAATAATGTGCTCAAGGTCATTTCAGTGTAGCGAAACTATCATTTTTGTCTTTGAAAATGATATTTTGCATTGAAAAAACCCAATCGATTTAACTGCTAAAAATCTATTTGTTATTTAAGAATCATGAAAAGAGATATCTCAACTAGTTTAAGAAGGAACAATCAATATGCAATAGTTTGTCATTTGGTGACACCCCTACTCTATCGCTGTCTTAAGGATCATATATAGATGTAATAAATTTGGACTATTTCCCAGGGGTGGATCCAGGTATTGTGGTTGGGTGGGAGCGCAACTTTATGATACAGGGGTCTCAGGGTTGCCCTGAATCCCTAGTGGGTCCAGGGCTGAGTCCTGGGGGAGCCCAAGGGGTGAAGCCCTGGGAATGTCCTGGAATTTACAGATTTTATAGTGCCTGAACTTAATCTCATATGTTGTCATTTTACTATTTTCTGCTATTTTTGATCAGATGAAATTAATGGAAATGTTGATGGTTATTGTTAAAATGTAAGATTTTGTCATTTATTTCTTCGAGAGTGGAAGAAATCATTGCTTCTTTTATCGTTTACATCTTTTCTAAACAAGAGATCACGATTACCTTAAATTTGAAGATTTTAGTGGGGTGCCGGCTGCACCCCTTAAATTCGCCACTGTTTCCAGACTTTGAAAAAAAAATTAGGATAATCACTGATTTCCAAATACCAACCAGTCTAAGCTTAAAATTCAATCAAAATTGTTTTCAGTTGTAATTGGATAAAACAAATTGCAAGTAATCATGGATTGACTTGCTTATCAAATAAAATTTGGTAGATACGTTGTACCTGTATATGTATGTGTGCCATGGAAAAAAGATCGCAGCATTTGGAAAATTAAGATTTTTAGCCGTTTTCAATCGTAATGTTTAGCAAAAAGTAAAAACATCCAATTGAGCGCTTACAAAAACACAACTTGTACATGTTGTCATTTATCACGTTTATAATGAATTTTTGGAAACTACCTGTGAATGCATCTCTAAAATGACAAATGTAAAACGTCACGATCTATGCTTTGACGTCATACTAAAATACGAAGTTCCGAGTTCCTCAAGAGTTATTTTCCTTTGTCGAACTCTTCCGTAAATTATGACGTAAAATATGATGACAGTGGGTACATTTGCTAATTACTATCGTTGTGTTATTTCTTAAAAGATGGTATCCAGAGTTTCTCAGACCATTCTATCTCAGGGAAAAGGCAACTTTAGTGAGTTTATGAGTATTGGATAAGAAAATGGCTCAAACAAATATTGTTAATTGCCATCTTTCTTTGATAAAAGCGTCACTCATGTAAAGAGGAAACGAATAATGATTCAATAGCCAATTTGATGATCTTATTTGAACAAATTATGCTTGATATGGCCAGAATATGCATACCAGTGATTGATATAAACAAAAGTTACGCTTTTATTACATTATTCGTACGTAATCGTTATGTACAATGCCAGTCTACGATATAATGTATATATTGTGTACCCACAATACGTCATAAAATGCAAAAGAGTTCGACAAAGGCAAATAACTTTTGGGTAACTCGGGTATTGAAGCCTGCATCTAAATTACGAGTTTGCTTTTTTGTAAGAGAAAATACGAACTTCTCGGTTTTTCCGAATATGAAAATAGCAACTTTCCAGTTTTTATTCCTCGGTACATACTTACTAGTAACCCCCCCCCCCCCCCCTGTTTTAGAGTTAGTTTAGCATAGTATGTAAAAGCAAAGTGAAAAATAAATCAACTTCCTAATTAATGCAACTTTACTCAGAAGGACATCTTCATAATCACTTTCGTCTTTATCAGATTTATGATTAAAATCCATATCACATGCAAAACTTACACGCGATAGTATTCAGCTCAGATTTCTAATTACCTGTTTTGAAAATAAAAATTACCAACAGTCAAGCATTTCATTGCAAAATGCCTCTAGAATATTCAACTTTGATATGAAATCAATCATGCATACAATTCAGCATTATTGTTTGTAAAATAGATAAATTCTAGAATTTGACTCAAAAGTCTGAAATACTTTTTAAGCGCTAAGCGTAGCTTAAGCGCTTATTGCCGCCAGTTGTATTTTGTTTTCGTCATCATGTTTCCGGTTTATCGCCACTTATAGGCGGATTTATGCATCGCAGTAGTCAAGTCCTGTTTAAAGTAGTCGTAATTTTGCAACCGATCTAGCACGGGGATAACATTCATATCTGCAGTTGCATTTTCCCCCGGAAATACAGTTCGTTGAACAGTGAAAAAAATATGTATAAAAAGGGTGATATTTTGTCCTCATTCTTGGGGAAAGTGAGACACAGATGCAGGTCATTCTTCAGTTAAAATTCCCATTTGAATCTGCGTCTGTAATAATTAAAGTGATTCAAAATCTAAAATTGAATAAGAATATGTATATGAAACCGTTTTAGCTAGGGTGCCTTTGCATTGTTACCTTGCGCATGGCGCTTAGAGGCCAGAAAAATCAATTTGCATGGTGCAATATATAATTAGAAGCCACGTCATTAAGCTATACACAAATCAGTAGGATTTTCCACGTGTGTTTTGGCTGCTGTTCCGACTCAGTAAAATGTTTATCCGACGCAGCAAAAATGTGTGCAACATAGTAAAAAATAACTGATCTACGTCCATTGTGAACGAGAAAGAATTTGTGCACGATTATGCTTTGACAGCGAAGGACAGAGATCGGTGTCTCAGATGGATGATATTGCGTAACTGCTTAAACCTTCCCCGATCATATATGTAAGTCGGTCACGCAGAGATTTAGAAGATGCAACGGTGTAACTTAAGCTTACTTTATTATTTCTAAACGACCAAGATATTCTTCAGAATCATCATCAACACAATCAAATTTGATTTCTTGATTTAGTTTAAAAAATTAGACTAAAAATAATAATCTTGAGGCAAGGAAAAGATAAAAGGTACAACATTATATTATATTATATTATGGAAGACAATACCCCGGTTTCAAGTATTCAAAACACCGCGTGGAATTTTACGAGGGCTGTATACTGAAATACATATGTTTAGAACAAGTGTTAGATAAACATTGCCATTGTGTCAAGCATGAATGTGAAATGGTTTGCGACCCAAAGCACGCTACATACAACGAAAATTAATCGTGTTTTCAATTTCTTTGTACCTCAAACAAACAATTGACAATGACATGCATATGCTACATGTATTTCCGAACGTACAAATGATGAAGAAGGGGGAGTGGCATGGATGTACTGTCGTTGTTCCCTATCCCCACATTTTGTTTTCGCTGAACGATCTTTTCATATAAAAAAGATGCATTTAGTTTTTTTGGTGAGATGCCTCTTCATTATTTCTAACAACTGTTTGAACATTACCGTTTGAAAATTACTTTTGAAACTTTTCAGTGCCTAGTTTGGGATTTCTCACTTAGCTACATTGACATGTTGTAAATCTTGCATATTTATTGCGAATCACTTCTGTCACGTTTTTTTTTTCATATTATAATTCCTACACTAGCTTCGAATTTTCTGGTTTTTTGCTAAGGTTATTAGCATTTTCATATAAAGAACTGTTTTATAAAATTAAAACAATAGCAATGTGTATTATGTCGCATTCAAACAAACGGATGAGTCTCCTTTGTAATATGAATACGAGTTTTTACACAACAAGTGTAATACACACAAGTTGATGAGTACAGCGTTTAATGTACTTGTGTACAAACTCTTGTTTTTTTGTTGTTGTTTTTTTTTGTTTTTTTAGATTTACGTATAACAAACAATCACTACAATTGCTAAATGTAAATCCATGCTTATATGTTAGTCTAATTCATCATCATATTTGAATTAGTATATCCTCTTGCACTAATTTTCATGTTAAAAATGAGCTATCTACACTCTTGTTGATGACACAGTATTCAGTTTCAAAGTAATATTCCACATGTATGATGAACATCCTTTCTAAATAACTTCCTAAATTTTGTTTTCATTTATACATGTATTAATCGGACTTCTTTGGATTCAGATTCTCTTCAACCTGATTTTGAATTGAAAATAACTTCATTATTGATTACAAAAAATAATTCCACTTTCATGGTTTGATTGCTATTTACAGATAATTATGCACTGGATTATACAGATGCATGTTTAAGTGTGTATTTAAATGATTTCTGGTAAGGTAATAAAATGGATGTAAAGCGGTTCATAATCCTGCATTATTGGTGTGTTTTGACATGTGGCATTTGTTAGTGTATGTGGTTATGTGTAATTTTCTTTTATGTCCAGTTTGTTTGTTTTTTTCTCTTATAAGTGACTTACATATATGTATCAAACTATTGATTTGTTTCATTTCAGTTGTATTCTAAAAATATTTCGTACACTATTTAACTGGAACACAACAGTAAGTTAGTTGCGTAATAACAATTGAACACTTTATACCGAAAACTACCATTACAACTGTTATCACATTTTCTACCAAAAATGTTCTTCTCTATAACATCACATCTGTAAGAGAAAAAAATGCACAGTCATGTAGATCATTCAATGATCCAGGAACCGGGGCAGAGCGGATCAGAAATAATTGCCTTGGGAAGATGGGTGGGAGCTAAACAGGGTATAAAGTGTTCATTTGTCAAATATTTGAATAACATAGCTTTAAATGCTATTGATTGATTGTATCTTGTTTAACGTTCTTCTCAATAATTTTTAATTCATATGGAGATGTCACCAAGACCGGTGAAGGGCTTCAAATTTAGGCTTATGTTCGGCGCTTACGGCCATTGAGCAGTGAGGGTTCTTTAGCGTGTCACACCTACTGTGACACGGGACATCCGTTTTAAAGACCATATCCGAGGACCCATGACATTCACACCTGATGCCGAGAGTTTGGTGATGGAACTGTCACTACCTGTTTAACGAACTAGGTCTGTCGCCGCCGGGATTCGAACCCCGACCGCCCGCATACAGAGCGAACACTTTACCTCTGGACCACCGAGGCAGTGGTAATGCTATTGATACTAAATTCTGATTATAGATATTTAATAAGAACAGGTGTCCTTTACCAAGATTGTGAAATTCATGATCCAAGGACAGGGTTTTAGTTTAGTGTGGGATCAAAATTATCATAGTGACCATTGTTTTAACAACATCATATAAAATTTATATTTCAAAGTGTTGAAAAGTTTCAGGACATTGCTTCCAATCCATATTTGCTATTTTCTTACAGAAAATGTATACTTAGTTATGCGAAAATAAAGAATAATGCATAAACCTTTTTTTTTATTGTTGTTCCTGCTCATTAACATTACATACAGAATTCATGAAGTCAGCTTAGCGCTTTTCAGTACTTTCAGTGCTTTGATTTTATTCTATTGTGCAATATTTGTGTCAGTACCATGTTTATCGAATCTTTTCTGTTTGTACATACATGATTCATTCAATGTACCATTTTATTAATACATTTTAAAAATACGTTGACTGGGGGAGGGGTCTTTCAGTTTTAAGTTGACACTAGATAACGTACGTGACAAATCATGGCACATTTGTTGTTTTATCAAGGATTAACGTTCATATTTCCTTATAATCATATGAAAGCAGTTTCTAAGCTACCAAAGTACTCTATATTGGTTAACAAAATAAAGGAAGATGAGAGAGAGAGAGAGAGAGAGAGAGAGAGAGAGAGAGAGAGAGAGAGAGAGGGGTCATTGTATTGTTCATTTCAAACACGACTGTGTATCGAACCATCAGTCAGAGTCCTTAATGTAGATACAAATATAATAGGTTCATTAAATTTCAAGCTCGAAGAAGGCAGCAGTAAATTTATACAAACTCATAATTTTCGGCTTGCTTTCTATTAATTCTTTTCTTTTCTATGTTTTTTTTTTTTACTGATTTTTATTTTGTTAGTGTTTATTGAATTCTACACCTCATGGACATTTTAGAATTTATACCTTGATAGAATAGATTTGATATAATTAAAAAAAATCTTGATTCACTACATTTCAAACCACATCCACTACCGTTAAATGTCGTGTTTGTGTGTTTACATACGATAAAGGGATATCTTATAACGGAGTGTATAAACCAACAAAATGATAAGAATGAACCCATTTAAAACAGTATAGCTATACATATACTAAACTTCCTTCATGATCAACATCCTTTCCGATTTTAACCATTACACACATGACACGTTGGACCATTCGATGTAACAGGCACCAGATTTATTTATTATCAGGCATTTATATACTAAATACCCTCACCGATTTTAACCACGGCGTACACGACAAATTGAACCTTTCCATACAACATGCATCAGGCTTATTGGTATCTTACTCATTCCGTAGCAGAAATAAGAAATTAGATGTTCTTACCATAAGCAAAGGCAACATTCGTTACGTAGACAAGTTCACAGAGACAAAACAACAACACCGTGATCTGACCAGCCATTGTGCTGTGTTATTGTACTGCTGGTGCGATAAAGACTCACTACGATCCAGGAAGTGGAATGGGGATTGAGATAACTCTTCAACAGATTTAGGTATATAAACCCACTTGGAATGCATCTAAGTGGGACCTTTAATTGTTTGTGTATGAGCCGCACGTTTCAGTTCGGAGGATTGTATTGCTCAGTAACGGAAATATTTTATTGACTTAACTTTTATCTACTTAAAAACTTGAAGTAATATTCATAAACGTATGAATAGAATTAGCTTAAAAAGGAATTCTTATAAAAAATCGCAAACCCCCTGAAAAATGAAATCTAGTTGAAGGGAAGTCTGTTCTATGGAACGGCCTTACATTGGATCTTTGTGTAGAAGGTTCATTACCTGTTTTTAGAACTAACATGCATGTATCTTTATAAATATGGTTTAATCTATAATTCGGTATTTATGTATACAGTCATTTTAAAAAAAATCTCAGCACAGGGGCTCGTCACGAATTGACCCTCTTTATTCTGTATTTACACAAGGGAGGAATCCAGAATCCTAAAAATAGCTACTTCCTTGTTTTATATTTCAGGAAGGTCAAATCTAACAAGCCCTGTCCCGATTGAATGTAAACTAGTCATTTGTACTAATTGTGCTATCCTGTCTAAATAAAAGAATTTATTATTATTATTATTATTGATCGACGAAAGATCATAATTTGTAAAAATACCCAACATATGTTTGCACCGGCAATAAATGTAAAGAACCAATGCATTTTCTGTAGTTTCTTTAACCACAGGAACTTTTCCTCAGTCGACCGAAATAAAACGCGCATTGTCATCGGGAAATCAATTCGCACTTTTGTTGCACTATCAGGTTTGTTTTTTTTTTTTATCGCGGGCGTTTTTTTTTTTTTTTTTTGGTAATTATTTTTTTCTTTTATTAAACATTAATCTTCACAAATGTTCTCTGCTCTCAAATATGTGGTATTAAAACTAAATACTTGGTCTATGTACATGATACTGTTTTTTTATTTTGGGTGATTGAGGAAAAGTTCCTATGATTCGAAAACAACAGAACATACTTTTTTCATATCCATTGCCGATGCAAACATAAATATTGTATTTTTACAAACTATTATCTTTCCTTGATCGACCGAGACCGGAATCGTAAGATTTTGTAAGATTTACCGCCCTTAGAATAAAAAAAACATACGAATAAAAATTTGAGTTAACCAGCGATTTTTGGGATTTCGGATTCTTCCCTTGTATAAATATAGACAATGTCAAATTTTAATAAGGTAAAACTTTCGTGACGATCCCATGTAATCTCAGTATTAGTGATATGTTATGCATGTTTTTATGCATGTATTCTTCTTTGTTTTACTTTGTTTTTATTGATTTTTATGTAAATCATTTTAGGGTAATTTTCTTAATTAGATAAAGCTCTATAAAAATGTATAAAGATAAAAATCATAATTTGTATTCAGGGCGACTGTATATATTTTACTCCCCCCTCCAACACACAATTCCCTCTGGAAAGATTTTCGTAAGACGATAGGGGTTTAAATCTATATATTAATCTTAATGTATTCCTTACTTATAGAATATTTATATAAGTTTAGAACCTCAGAAATCCAGACCTACGTAGCATTTCCTTAGATATATATAAATGGGCGATTGACGATAGAATGAGAAAGCATGGAATGTGCGTTTCGTATCAAATTAATACATGTATGCGTGATATTTTCCCACCGTTCATCGAAGTACTTGGGTAACTATATCATGAAAAACCAAAACACATAAAGACTTAGTGGATAACTTCCGGTTACTGGTGTCACAAGGGGATGAATGTGAACTAGCCAATTGAACTTGATATTTTTAGAAATTAAAAATCCAAGTAGATGTCACAGGGTGACAATTGCGTATTTTAATTATCAAATGTTATATGCACTTTATTCATTTCAGATTGTTCAATACACTTTGATTCATTGATTCACATGTTTACTAATCCAAATGGAATACTGATGGAAGTATATTGAATAGATATATTTTAGATAAATTACAACTGTGACAATAGCATTATATCTGATAGGTAATATTGGTAATGGAATCAAACAGAGTTTTGAATGATTTCAAAGTAGAAAATACTAAGATCTCTTCAAAAGAAGGAAAAAACCCAGAAAATAGAAATAGCATTTTGTGACACACATGTCAGTCTGGATAAAAGTCAGGGCACTCCAAGGGGACGACATTTTCCCGCCAGTTCATAGTGCTAGGAATACAAATTGAATTTAGTTAAGGTTATACAGTTTTAAATTCGATTAATGTGAATAAGAAATGAGGACATTTCTTGTATTCGGAGTAAACTGCATTTCGCGATTATCGGATGCTACTTTCACGCTGTACTTTATACGTCACATCCGCACTTGTTACAACCAAGCAATCAGCATGAGGAAGATTCAAATGAATCATATCCAAAAACTAAAAGGTAAGATTTCATGAATAGACATATGTATTAACAATTTAATTCAGGAAGTCGCTGTCCTTAGCGAAAATATGTCCGCTAGGCAAACGCCGCACGACATTTCTCGTCTGTTGATGAACGAAGCATGTCATACTAGATGTCGATGGGACGGTAATTTTATAGGCTTCCATGAGCATTGACAACACTTCAAAATGTAGAGGGTGATGACCACATGTAAACCCCCTACAATTTGGGGCAGTTAGGATTACGTGTTTACATAACCGCAGACACTTAAACGTGCAGCTGTCCGCATCACGCTGCTTTGTAGTGTCCAATATTCCGTGTTTGTGCAAGAGATCTAAATATCACGATGTGATAATGTAAGAGCAATTTAAATACTAATGTGTATATACTATTGACCTCTTTTACACAAATATGAACGCGCAATGTGTACAAGTATACGTGCAGATTTCACAGCGATATATGATTATTTATTTCCAATTAAGGACACTTTGAAGGCAAAATATTAGCATGTTGCATAGAAAACAAAATGTTTACAAATGAAAGAGAATGATTGATAAAACATATTTAAATAAAAAAACATCGAAATTGGCACCATCATTATTGGAGTACAATTTCCAATTAACGACAGTTTGCCGTCTAAACAATTTTAAAGCATTATATAACCATTATTTTGTTGGTAGGTGCTATAAATTTTATTTAAAGCTGATTTCGAAGATTTAATATGATGGACATTCAAGAAAAAGAATGGAAGAAATATTATGTTATCCAATTCCGACATTTTTGTAGAAACCAATTTCCAGCTGTATAAAATTCCAAGGTTTTAAATATAATTCAAGTACCCATTTTGAAAGGATAAACTAAATACTACCCATAACTTCATCGAAGAAAATTGTAGGGCTAAAAACATTATAAGTGTAGTGCTTTAACAGACAAAAGGGCTTCAATAGTTGCCATACACATGGGATATTGGTCTGATATAATTGAAAGGGTTGTACTTCTGACTTGTGGATGTTGGAACTGAATTCCATTAACAAACACTAAGTCAGTGGTTTACTGGTTGTTGCAGTTTCTCATTTTTAGTAATAAATTCAATTTCGACTTTGTTGAATGAATTTCAATTCATCATGGTGGACAACCAATACTAAAATATCAAAAATTTTGTTTAATTATGTCTTTCCTTACATCTTTCATCCATATCAAAACCAGATCTCATTATGGAGATTCGGGCCTTTAATTTTAATCATAATTAGCGTTGGAATGGGGGGGGGGGGGGTAATCTCCCTTCGCACCAGGAAGCTGAGAGAAACGGCCAACACAGTCGAGATTGAACTATTTTAAAACTCTACTTCTTTTACTGCACGTGCTGTCGCATACAAACTGTATTATCTTGATGACAAAAGTTACTACCTCTGACAAATTTGTGTAATTCGTGGTCCCTGGATTTGAGGCCCTGGATATGGTTCACACAGCTGGAGGCTGGAGTTTTTGTTTAAAATTCTTCCCGAGTGCTGGACATCAAACTGAGTGTAGGGTAGTGAAATTCTATCACTGATTCTGCGGCTCCATCGGGATCAGGTCCCTGAGCCTTGCTAATTGAATTGTGTGTAAAGTGAAGAAACGTTACATCTTTAGATCCTCCTTTACACGTAGCATGATAATGGCAACGTGGTTATAATAATCCTGGGAGTCTCTACCAAAGTTCACAATATTTTATATGTGAAATCCTTGGGTGAAGAATAGGGGCTATGAAAAATATATTAAAGACTCTGATCTCGAATTTGTAATAGTTCTTTTTAATGGCGAAATACGTATTTGCAAAACAGTATATAATGGTTTTTAAAAAAATACCAAATAAGGTGGGTCATGACACGAATATTTTGATACATATCATCATATGATGGCGATTTAAATGTTTTGTGAATTAATTGTATCGTTCGATTTGTTTGTTTGTCATCTTTCCTCAGTGGATAAAAAGACACTGAAACACACATCCTGAGTTTAAATCCACCAGAGTCAAATGTTCATATTCATTGAAATATTGTCTTTCAAAATCATGTTTTTTTAATCCACAATTGCATATTTTTGCCATTTTGGCATAGAAACGTACTACATATAGCCAGGGGATACTTACTCCTCCTAGGAATATATCATATATTAATGTGATATTCATTGTGAAATATGCATGATCTTGTGTATTAAATATTGAACGTATTCTACCCTATCTTCCATAAAAACGCTTCTCTCATTTATTTTCTTACATTCGTTCCTATTTTCTCAATCTCTCTCACATCAACATTTTAAACTATAAAATACATATAACAACGAAATCGTAATAAAACTATAAAATTACAATAGAGGGTGATAAAAACAATCTATTTCTAAACGTTAATATCAAATGACAAATCATTAACACTAACATAAAATGAGAAATTAAAACAACGCAGCACGCCCCGTCCTCCTCTATTGATTGTAGTATACGTTTTCTGATGTAGCCTCGATGTAGTCACAAACAGCTCTATACACCAACAGATACTCGTCCTGAAAGTTTAATAAAAAACACGAACTAGTAATTGAAACTATCAGTAAGCATTGCATATATCATAGACTCTAGTCAGCAAATGCTCCCAAGAGCTATGTTAGTGAAAATCCGAAATTTTGATAAAATACACGAACTAGTAATTGAGACTGTCAGTAAGCACTGTGTATAACTTCGTACTCCATATGTAAGAATAGTTGCAAGGAATAGTTTAGTGACAACCTCGCAAAAAGGATGGTCACATGGTTTTGTATTAATATAGCAGGGGTCTAATTATAGATTGTAAGTTGAAACAGAATTTTTAAATTTTTTAGTGATGGACCATCACTATATCCTTGATAGTGACTCATTAGTACATCCTTAATGTGACTTATTAGTACATACTTAATAGTGACTCATTATTACATACTTAATAGTGACTCATTAGTACATACTTAACAGTAACTCATTAGTCCATACCTAGTAGTGGTCCATCAGTACATATCTAATAGTTGACAATTGGTACATACTTAGTAATGGTTGATTAGTACATACTTAGTAGTAGTCGATTAGTACATACTTAGTAGTGGTCGATAAGTACACACTTAGTAGCAACCCATCAGTACATGTTTAGTAGCGAGCAATTAGTACATACTTAGTAGTTGTCCATTGGTACATATTTAGTAGAGACCCTTTAGTACATACTTGAGTAGTTGCCCATTAGTACAAACTTGAGTAGTAGCCCATTAGTACAAACTTGAGTAGTTGCACATTAGTCCATTTTTAATAGTGTTCGATTAGTACATACTAACTTGTAGTAGATTAGTACATACTTAGTAGTTTTTGATTAGTACATACTTGGTAGTATTCGATTAGTACATACTTAGTAGTTGCCCATTAGTACATACTTAGTAGTTTTCGATTAGTACATACTTAGTAGTTTTCAATTAGTACATACTTGGTAGTGTTTGATTAGTACATACTTAGTAGTGGTGGATTAGTACATACTTGAGTAGAACAGAATTCTGGTCTCCTTGTCTGCAGTTGTCGTACAGCTGTAAAGACGTCAATATTGTCATCCATCTTCAGCTGTTGTATCACGTTATACACCGAACAGAAAACACCACACAGCATGGCGCCATTTCTGTAACAATTCAAGAGAAATACATGTAAATGTTGTGATCGATAGAAATTCCCAGATCAGTCGAGTTGGATAGTGTACAACTTAATGCTTTTTGTAAGGTACTACTGTTACAATAATTACAATATACTAGAATCGACGCCAGATTGACCACTCCGATAGCTGTGTAACATTTGTTTTTATTTTTCGGAACACTCGGTAAATAATTTGTCCCCACCCCTTTATTGGCTATAATTAGAAAACATAAGAAATTACAAGAATTTCTATACCGTTTGACAATAAAATCAAAAAACACATCAACTTCAATCAACAGTTTCGGAAGACGTGTTCAGTAAGACCAAACATCACATTAAATTCGATTCTTTTGTCAGATTTCGAAAAATTTAAATATGATTGGGGCCTCCGTGACCGAATGGTTAGAGCATCGCGCTCTAAATCACAAAGCCTCTCACCTCTGTCGGCACGGGTTCGAATCACGCTCGCGCCGGTAAGGGAGAAAGTTTCTCAGTTTACTTTCGGAGGATCGGGGGTCTCTTCCCAGGTACATTGTATCTGGGTTCTCTCTTCCACCACTAAAAACTGGGCGCCACCATATTAGTGAAAAATTGTTGAGTGTGGCGGAAAACATCAATCAATCAAAGATGATAAATCTTATCATATTCTAGTGAATGAAGGACAAAATACAAATGTTTCAATTTTCACAGTTCTACATAACACATTGAACATAGATGATGGTTTTTTATTTTTATGGATTGAATACAAATATCCATTGTACCCAATGAATGATTCTGTAATTAAACGATACAAGTTTTATATCCTCTGCAGTTGATTTTATATTGACATAAAGTTTCAAATAAATTCTGGTCGTAGCTCTAAACTAGTTTCCCATTTTGACTCATAGTGTTTTGTAGACATCAATAAATCTGGACCTTTTTCTGTTCGTAAGTAGACATCTAATAAATTCTGGTTGACCTAGTGTAGGAATGCCCTCGAGGAATTCCTTTCCATTACTATTAATTAAGACATCATGTGTCATTTTAATTCTTTTAGAAAGTAATCGAGAATTGGAAAACAAATATTCTGTAGGGAATACAACCAGGCCTTATTATTTTTCATGTTTAAGCGGTTGTTATAACAGCAATCTTCCTCATATGTTGTTACACCTTCAGATTCAATATATTGGTATGTCTACATCTTCATATTCAATATATTGATATTTCAGTTATTGATGATAGTGCCCAAGTCCACACCAGCTTGTTATCGCAACAAAAATATAATTCTTGGAACAGTTCTTAATTTCCAATAAAACGTCAGATGGAGAACTCATGATACAGGTAAATTCATTGGTATACAAAAGTTGGCTTACAGTTTAATTTACAAATTGTTCTTTCTTTCTAAACTTCGACAATATTTTTCTAGAGTTTCCTTTTCGTTCTAGCAAGCAAGTTTTTGATAAAAGTTTAAGAAGTTCTTCAACATTCGTATGAGTTACATTAAGCTTTCATAGGATTCCGGGAGAATCATCCATGTGTCTGAAAGATCATAAATGTTTTGCAATGCCTCTTTTTTCTAGAGATTTAAAATGTTGTTACACCTCGTAGCATACAGTACTTGTTTCATGAATACCTAATCACCTAACTATATTTAAACATACAGTAGAAACTGCCTAACCCGACATCTGTGGAATACGTTTTACTGGGTATTCTGATTCTTAGTTTCATTCTCATTCTTATATACTGTTTATTCTACACACCATGTATATCACAAAAATCGTATCCCATCAGATATCAGCATTCTTCACTGTGGTATTGCATACTCTGTAGAATGTACCATTAAAGGGTTGTATGGGGTTGCTGCATATTGTACCTTTATATTTTGAATGGATTTTGTATTTTTCATTTTATAAAATGATATTCTCATATGATTCATTCTTTATGAGTAAGTAATTAAATTTCCAATAACCTTTTCTTTTGTTGAATTTCGTAAATGTAATGTGATGATTATTTATTGAATGATGTGGCCTGTACCCAAGATTAATTCCAGCTGTATTACAATGCCATTAATCCATTAGATATTAGAAAAATGCAGTCTAGCTTTTTAGTATGGTTAGTTTTCAATTAAGGATATATTTTTCTCGCTTTAAATTTCACGTTCGGAGGATCAGTCAAACCATGGATATCTTCCATATTGATAAAACATATATTACCTTTTTTTACTATCAAAGTTACAATTGTTCAGATTTATGCATTGAACAAGATTAAAATCGCAGTTCATAACGACGTCACCTTCAAAGTGGAAAATATTTGAAACTAAGCGACAGAAATTTGGATTATCCATGTTTGGACCGTATATATTTTCACTTATGAGCTAACATACTTATTGAGCACTTTAAATTCAAGTACACGCAGATTACCTTCCTGATCAGTGTGTTCTGCTAAAACTATGTATTCAAAGTCATCATTTAATACCATTGCAATACCACAAACATGGGTCAGGGGATATATAGGTACTTTATCCCCAGAAAGACCTAATTTAATTGTGATCATTCATTGTATAATGCATATCATGTAGGAAATAGATTAATCTTTGATTAATATAGTGTTTTTAATTAATAAAATTTAGTACATTCCTCCTTTTATCTAACTCTCCAAGATCCCTGTACTTCAGGAATACAAACTCGTTTGAAAGTATATAGTTCAAATTGATTTTTAAAAATATCTACATTTCCAATGATTTTGCCAATGATATCTTTACAAATTGTAATGATAGCCATTTCCTCGTGAATACATGCAGTTGTAAACGATACCAACGTCATCGATTAAGTCAAACCTCATGTGCTTCTTGTCGCACTGTCCGCAGAAAAATCCTTGGAAGTACCACTCAGCGGGTATTGTGTGGTGATAGTTTAATAGATAGATTAGGTGCGAGTTTTCAACAGCCACATGAAGTATTTTATTTACCGGTACATCGCGACACTCCTTAACTAAAACCTAGATAATGTTCAACGTATAATTTAGCGTAGAATTCCTTGTAAAAAAGTTCTATTCAATTATCTGTTTTATTTTAGTTATTTTTGCATCACGATACCGGTGTTGTTACTATTTATAACTTTACACTGTTCACTGCCCAACGTTAATGTGGTGCCATTCAAAACAAGACACATTTCATTAAATATACATTATCACAAACCTTGAACCCACAATGTTTAGGTCTTAGGTTCAACGCGGTCATACTAGGGGGATATGACCTCCCGATCACGACATAAATGCTGTAACCACTAAGCTACCGCGACTAGTAGTAGCATAATATGTCATTTACATTGTCCGAGAGAGAGAGATAATTTTATTTTCTTACTTGCTGACGACGGTGATTGGGTATTCTGTAGAGGGATTCTGAGCAAATGACACTAAGTTTCGGAGAAACGAAGTGTCACGAGGAGTTCCGGAAGACTGCACTGGTCCTTGTGGTTCTACTATTGTTATAATCTGAGGAGTCTCCTGAAATGAATAAAGATCTGATATGTCTACAAGAAATGTAAGTATGTGTAACTACAGCAATCATTGTCTTGTTTCTAGCCTTGCTATCCGTACAGCACGACAACAATTCAACACAGCAGCTGCAGTAATAATAAAACTGGCCCGCATTTAATGAAAAATATCACGTTTTGTCTCGCACGAAAACGTCCAAACATTAAAGGGAAATATCAGGATCGTTTTTCCTTGACCATGTTTGGAGGTATTCTAAGAGGCAACTATGGTCTGTAACAGATGCGTACACAAACGTCTCACTCACCTCATCTCTTGAAATATGTGCTTTGGTGATCTTAACATCTGTGCTATTTTCAGACCGATGACACACCTCAAAAGGCGGCAAGGATTTAGTCGAACCTGGATCTGGAAACCATGCTTTTGACTGAAGCAAGGATAAAAGACACTTAATATGAAGATCACTGCTGTATATGAATAGCCATGAAACTACTGTTTCACCTGGCTAGCTTACATTCTGTTCAGAATACGTTAATAATATACGGAAATATTCAGCTAGATACAAGTCCTGTATGCAATTATGTTAAGTGGAAACGGTGAATATAACGTACGCTGATTAATCTCATAAATCTTTCTTCAAGAATAAAGAATTGACAGTAGAACAAACATGGATTCTGGGATATACCATGTATTTTTCTATAAATGGCATTTGACTTTAAATGAAACAAACCTAACAAAGATGCAAGCGACAATCAAGAAATTGAAATCTTCACCATTACCCGACATAATAATCAATTTCTTGTAAGTGATTTCAAAAAACGTGTATCCATATTGCATGTCGATTATTCTAATACGAATACAAATACAAACCGATTCAATTTCACGTAATGGATCCATGCAGATCACGGTATTGGATTCATGGTCATTGAGCAGACGAAGAAAGTCCACAGCGCCCTCTGCTGATGGATAATTCGTCACTATGAAGGTCCTATCATCTGTGTATGACTGGAGAATAAACAAGGCACAGTTGTAGTTTAGATACTTTGGGGGTATAGTATTATAATGTTAATATTTCTTGTCTGAATCGTACTCACAGGGACATGGATGGCATTGATGAAGTTTCCACGTTTTGCAACCGATGATGTTAGATATAAGCTGTACTTGTCAACTAAATTGATTAGAAAAATACTAATTGTTATAAACATTTCTCTATGCTAAACTCTGTATTACATCTTGATCAAAATTTAACGTTAGAATAAGGTACCGTATTTACAAAAAATCTGCATTTCTAGATAGCAGTCTACCTAAGCATTTTGTAATACTTCATACAAATATTGTCTGCAAATAATTATGTTAAATTGCTCTAGTACTTCGGCATTGATATAACATCTCGCGTGATCAAGGAGCAAACTACTAACCAATTGAACTTGTAATATTGGAGCATTTGATAATATGTAGAAAACAATCTGTAGTCTTTATATCAATAATTCATCATCTGCATAATTCTCATCTAAGTTTCACTTCTCTCAATAAGTAAACCAAATTTATAGAGAGAACTTAAATAGACACGACCTGTTGTCTGATATTATCATGAATTATCATCATAAAATAGTGTTTAGATGAAACTAGACTAAAGTCATAGCAATCCAAAGCTCTGAATTATCATCATCACGCACATCTAATGCGGGTTATGCAATTTCAAACTTATTGGTCATACTGTTGTGGTGCCTTACCACAATTGCAGCTGAATACTACAAAAATAAAAGTTTCCAACACAACAATGATCATAATATATACGATCCAAATTGATACCCTTAATATGTGAGTCGTTCTCTATAGTTAGAACGAAGAGGTATGATATCGTATTTTCTGAAAATAAAAAGTAAAATCATAATACTCACGTGGTAATAAATCATATTCGTTTTTGTTCGAATTGTGTTGGCTAGCAATTTTATAATCTGTTGGCGTGTACATAGGTCGTATTTTGATCAAGAGCTGTAAAACAAAATAAGATTTCAATATTTCATTTCTGAAGTACGTACAAAATATAACTGTAAGACCATATTTAATACAAAAAACTCCTCTGTCGACAATGACAGGCTTCATCAGTGTAATGATAGGAAATTAGAAAAGTATTTCAGAGCTAGGGGGATGACTGATTGTTATGTATTGTTGAACACAAAAAATATAATTATGTCACAAAAGCACAATATACATTGGCGCTGCTCATTTGTAATTGTGGTGTCACAAACTACGTCATTACAGTTGAATATGTTCAATATGCTACAAAAAGTGCAATTCATGACCAGTCCGGGGCAGTGTACATTAAAAATAACATAATTACTGTAGCATGTAAAATCCTTTCTATTGAATTTTCTGTCGTAAAACAAATCGGGGAGATTGTGTTCTTTCCAATTAATGAAAACATAGTTTTTGATTTAGATGGGATAAAAATTTCATGTGATGAAGAAATAAAATTGTTGGGCATTACAATTGATTTTAAACTTTCTTTCAACACACATATTACCAATATTTGTAAAAAGGCAACAAGGCAATTAAATGTTCTTAAACGAATAGGCAAACATCTTAGCAAATTAGGTAAATTAACCATATATCATTCATTTATTATTTCAAATTTTAGTTATTGCCCGTTGACATGGCACTTCTGCACTGAACAAAACACCCGCAAAATTGAAAAGATTTAGGATAGAGCTCTGAGGTTTATCTATGGTGACTATAAAAGTACTTACGAAAACCTATTAAAACAATCTAAATTGCCTTCACTAAAAGCCAGAAGAATGCGAACAATAGCTTTAGAAACTTTTAAAATTATCAACAAAATGTCCCCACTTTTTTTACAAGATCCAGTTGTTATAAAAAAAACATTCATACAATTTTAGATATACAAATACAGCGGAAGTACCAAGACCTAGAACAACCAGGTATGGGATTAAATCTTTCAGATATGAGGCAGCAAAGCTCTGGAACTCTTTGCCAAACGAAGCAAGAAATATTACAACATAAAATCTATTCTCAAATTATATTCAAAATTGGTGTGGGAAATTAAATTGTAAATGCAGATCATGCAAATTCCAGTCTCTCCTGTCTAAATCTTTTGTTTTGATCTAACTTCTAACTATGCTTCTAAGCTTACATGTACAAATTTAACTGTTTTATTTTTACTCCGCTCTGTTTCTTAGGTATGCATATTTATTTATTCTATGTATATATCCATATTTTTATGTTTGTGTTGCAAACTGTTTTCAGTGCTGCATGCGCATCTTAATATAGCTAGTCCCTGTGTATATATATGCATGACTTGTGATTTTTGCATACATGTATGCGTCCTGTTTTATTTCAAATTTCTCTTTTTATGTCTATACATGCAATTATATATCATTAGTGCTTTGTGGGTTTTTTAATGCTATATAGTCGGTTAAAAAGCTTTTAGCTTATGCTTATTGTTTACCTGTATATAGTTCCGACTTTAAATAAAAATTACTTACTTACTTACTTTTTAAATAATGTCAGAACAATTCCGGGTGAAAAACGGAAGCATTTGTGGCAAGATGACAGAAACTCGAGCACATCTAGTGGTCACAAAATTTTACATTTGCCATGAGCTTGTCTTTCTACAGTGTTCTATTATTTTCAACACACACAAATCAACCAGCTTAAACTAGTTTAATACACATTCAAGTGAATTCACACGCACCTCAAACTCCTTCCTAATTGTCGTCTGGTTGGCTGGCTGGTCTCCCGCCAATTGTTCTGCCTTCTGCATGAACTGATTAAGACTCTGAGTGTCAACAGCAAATTTAAAGTATTCGTTCAGAGCAAGAAACACCGTCATGTATTGCTCCTGAAAGGGAAATCCACTGATTAGCAAAATCGAATACATGGCAAGATGGAAGAATGAAATTATTTTTCTTGATCATTTCTTTCAGGTTTTTTGTTTTAACATGTATATGATATATCACCTCATACTTTCATTTTGATAAAAGGGATAATTCTTAATTCACACCATGTACTTCTCCACAAATATTTCAAACTCGCATTAACTATTCATAATATTCATAAATATTCATATTGAAAGAAAATATACATCCATTATTAAGGCGTATAAGAAAACTACGGTTGAATTACATAGGTTTGGACCATGTTCATTCGATTTGCCCTCATTGTCTTCACGTATTCTGCTATATTGACTTTGCCCGTCGCCTTCCCGGCTTTATACAAAGCATCCAGGGCGATATATGTGCCAGTCTGCCCTATTCCAGCACTGAAAAATACCAAGTCGATATAAAAAGCACAAAGTTTTCAATTCATTTCACCTCATATCCTTTATCAAACTTGAAGCAACTTTTTTTTACCTGCAATGTACAACAATTGGTGCTTTATTTTGATTGGGTTTTGTCCTCGTCACGAGGTCATGGAAAACAACCAAACAGAGCGGATCTGGAGTCCCGTGATCCGGCCAGGAGGTGTAGTGATATTGTCTGACAACGCGGGACTTTTTGAGCTGAAAATACAGAACAATATTAACAAGTGTATAGATGTATGGGAATATAGATTGATATAGATATTTGTTTTGAATTATTCGACAAGATGATTTCATTCTATTATTTGGTTTTCTATTATTTCGCCCATGTAAACTGCATGTATTTAAAATACAGTATATATTACCTCTTTGTGTGAAACGGACAGTTTTCGGATGACGTAAAACGCATATTTTTTCTCTTCCACAAATTTGACCACAAGTTGTCCAAAAGCTCTGGTTTTCATTTCTTCTGGCCAGTACTGTGTACACTTTATCTGTAAATAGCATTTATGATTTGTCTATCAACAATGATAGCTTTCATTCATATGTCGATTTGATATATCCCTGTGAGCTCGAAATAAAGGACACCACAGAGTTGTCCACTTCTGCTTCATACTTAGATATTTTATTGAAAGTAGACATTAACGGCAAACTAACAACTCAACTGTATGACAAACGGGGTGATTTCAGCTTCTCCATCGTCAACTTCCCACATTTATGTAGCAATATTCCATTATCACCTGCGTATGGGGTTTATATATCTCAACTGTTTTGATATGCAAGAGCTTGTTCTGCGTATAGTCAGTTTTTAAATCGAGGTAAGCTACTGACAAACAAGTTGATGGTACATGGATTTCAACAGTCTCGATTGAAGTCAGCATTTCGCAAATTCTATGGTCGTTATAACGATCTAGTTCGTCAATACAACTTCGCATTGGGTCAAATGCTGTCTGACGTGTTTCACACCGATTGTTAAGCCGTTCTTGGCACACTGATTTGACTGCGGAGAACTCCGTTTACCTGATCAGGATATGGGGCTCACGGCGGGTGTGACCGGTCAACAGGGAATGCTTACTCCTCCTAGGCACCTGATCCCACCTCTAGTGTGTCCAGGGGTCCGTGTTTGCCCAACTATCTATTTTGTATTGCTTGGAGGAGTTATGAAATTGATCACTGTTCATTATCTTCACCTTGCATTCATGTCATCAATATTAATTTTAAATGTGAATACTTCAAATATGTCCATAATTAATGAACAAAACAATTTTTTAAACTTCTACTTGTTCAAGTTGAAGATGTTATTTGTACGCTCAAAGGTATTCAACGTCAGCATTTTATTGATCCTGTTTTACCACTCGTAATATCAATCGTGTAGAAACAAGTTTCCATGCAAACATTATAACTGACACGATATTGAACTTTCCTTAATAACATAATAGCATTAATCAATTACCATATCATGGATGTAATAGTAAATTCTGCTACTTAGATATTAATTTGATTCAGTGAGGAAAAATCACAGAAAAATCATCTTTGAATGACCATAATGACCGTTACAAAACAATAGTAATAAACTGAACTAGTTCTAATTGTAACGGGGACCGTTACCTATGTTCCCCAAACCAACCCCAATTAAAAAGTGATGTCCTTGTGAATCTATAGCAAAAAATCATTTTTTTTAGCCTTTAATTACATATAGTACGTTCAATATGGTCAGTTCAGTACCAAGAAATGAAAGAAAGCGGTGTACGTGCATACACGTGCACGTGTGTATGATTCCGAATTTTTGTTGATGTTGTTCAACAGGCATTCGTATCATATACCCACAGTATGAATTTCATAACATTTCCACCACATATAAGGATGTTATAGCGATTTTAAAATCGTCAAATCAGAATTCCGCACACGTGCATGCACGTTCTGAGCAGTAATTCTAACCACAGCAATTTGTAAGGAATACCAAGACACATTTAAACCCATAACATCAATAGAATTTGATGAAAAACAAAAATGTTATTGTCCTTTAAAAACTGAACATTTGAAAAACGTTACACGCGCATGCGCGTGTTATTTGGCATTTTTTATTATACCAATATATAGATACATATATTGTCTACGTATGCTGTGAATATCATCTCATTCGCTTCATAAATAAGATAGTTACAAACGTTTTAGTACTATCCAATCAAAATGAAGCGCACCTGCATGCGCGTGCAAATTGGTAATTTTGACCATGAAAATCAGTTAAGGGTCTCAATATCTACCTATGATATGAATATCAGACCATTTCAATGAACAACAAAAAAGTTAGACTGATTCCAAAGTTAGTGTACACATTTTGTAATGCACGTGCACGCGCATGCGTGCGCGTGAAGACAAAATAACTATCATTTCTTATATCTACAAATGATATACTATCATCCTATTCAGGTTTCATATCGATCCCTTTAATATTCTGATTTTCCATTTTTTGTACCAAAATTGCAGTGCACGAGCGCGCGTGTGCATGCACGTGCATACAAAATGACTATCACTATGCACATCTACAAACGCTATACTATTATCTTGAAAAGTTTTATATCGATCCCTTTTGTAGTTTTTGAGAACACTACCGGAGAAAAAAGTACCGGAGAAAAAGAATAATAATAATAATAAGAAGAAGAAGAAACAGAGTAAAAACAATATGTTTGGGAACCATAATAAAATGTCGAAGCATCAATTTGTTCGAAATGACTCCTAAAAACCTTGAAGTTACATATGTCAAACTGTCACACACATATAAGATAACTTGCTCTCTATTTTTATCACACAAGGTTTTTTTAATATTCTGATCTTCAACCCCATCTTTACAAAGTTTCGTTTTCATTTTCTTTTTCACATCTCGACTGATTGCGGTTTCGAGATTAAAATTTTACTGTGTATATCTTATTTATTTCTGCACCTTATTCCAGTTGATCATTAACATATAATTAATTTGAAGTGAAGGATTTAGATTAGAAGAACGGTTATAACACCCAACCACATGGTAGGACAATTTCGAATAAAGGAACTTGCTGTGTTTGTAAACATCTTGACGGGTGAAATCCCAGATTACGGCCTGGAAAAGTACCTTCTAATGTTGAAACTCATCCCTTTAAACATTCTACGGATCCGCCCCTAGATTCTATCTCTGAAAGTACATTGGGTTATGTACCTCCACGTATACTATAGCTTTTCTCAATTCCAATCTTTAATCCCTGAGAGGTTCTTTACTGTAAAGATTTACCTTGACTCCCTCTTTAAGATTTGTCAACATCACAATCTGACTAACATTGTCCTGCCATATCATCGCCCAGAAATCCACCAGGGTGTTTTGTTTAGGTCCTGGAAGATATTGTGATATAAAAAAGACACTTTGCAAATTAATGTATCCAAATCCATAGACAAATATAGCATTTGAAAGGAATTGTGTATACTATCAAAATATTATCAAAATAAATACCTATTGCGGCCATTCAAAGTTTCATTCTTATAAACTTTATTAAATACGTGCGTTTGTTTGTACTTCATGAATGCAAGCGGGCATAATTTACCAAACTGCAACTCGGCCATACGCATCTTTGATGCGTTTTAGCGATTTTTGATTTCTCTTACATTCCGTGATCAAGACAGTACATTGATTCCAGTGGTTTTGCATGGAATCAAGACTTTCAAATTGACACAATTGGATCGCATCATTGACGATAAACATCTAGAACGCGTCCGAATAACTAGGTTCGAATCCATCATTAATCTACGGTCAGCAGCTAACTAAATACAGCAGTATACTTGATATACATTTCAGAAACTTTTCGTACTAACAATATCAGACTGTATTCTTATCTTTCTTAACATGTGAAATCAGCTGAAATACAGTGTAAATCATAAATCTACAAGTGTAGGATGTCCGGGTAGCGCTAATGCTTATCATTTCTACGACCTCAGTTCGATCTCCGTGATCGGCAGGGGTTGTATGTGAACAGGTATGGTAGTCACAGGCTCAGACAAGTGGGTTTACTACATGTAAACGCACATAAAGACCTCCTAATTTAAACATCAGTACATATCAAAGGACCTGATTGGAAATATACATTCGCAACTTTATCGTGGGTCATCTTAGGTACATGTTTATATACATTTGCGTGCATCTAAATACCGAATATATATCTATATAGTTTGTAAATAAAGAATTCGGTATTTGATACAGTAAATACATCCAATAATAAAAGTCAAGAAACACAAAACTCGAATAATTTGAGTGTGTGTGTGTGTGTGTAGATAACCAATACCTTGTGAAGCTATGTATTCATTCTCTTCGTCTGTTCCCTTAAATGAAATAAACATAGAAAGTGGAAACACAAATGTCGAACACGTAAGTATTAAGAACACACAGTATAACACAAATGTGGAACACTTAGGTATTAGGAACACACAGTATAACCCTCTTTGTCATTATAACTTAAAGTGAAGTCACAGAATAATGAATACGAGAAGGCTACAAACATTTTGACAATCTTTAATTTGTGCAATCAATTTTATTTCAAAAAATGAATTCTTACTATATTTCAGACTTACTTAATATAGAAAACATAAACATTTAGTTTCTTCAACTACTAGTTCATAATGTCGACTCACATTGATGTAATTGGCGTTGATATAGTCAGACGATGTTCCATTATCTCCTTTTAAAATGACTCTGGAATGATCATCTGTAAACCAAAAATAAAAAAGATATGTGTCTAGTTTAAAAAAAAAATTCATACAAACGTTTTCAATCAGGTCCGAGAAACCGCGCTGAGCGAGAATAACATGGAAGGTACGTGAGGGATCCCGACATCGAAGAAAAGCCTTTTTATGTAGCCAAAAATGAAATAGAGAGACGATTTCATGGTTAAACATTCTCATTTGAAACCTGGATTTCTCTTATCATTTTCAAATGATACACAAGAAAATACTTTCAGCGTATTTTTTATCAGATTACTGTAGTGCTGGATTCGTTCAAAATGTGAGCACTAACATAATTGATTGCTATATTCGTCTTTTCTGTATATCAGTACCAACACAGAGAACAACTGCACCACATTCTTGGATATGAGGCTACCCCTTGCTACCACATTTAGCTACTCCTTGCAATTTCTGTTTCATGAAGCCCATGAAGGTGCCCTTTACAAGTTAATGAAAGTTGAATATTACATGTAAATGAGTTAGCCCAACGTCGAAGTTATATATAAACCATAGTTATAATTATCAAAAGTATTCCTTCAAGAGCGTTGTTGAATGCGTTATAAACGCCATCGCTATTAACGTTAGATACTCGCATATGCAGGTTACTACAAAAGTATAAAAACAAACAGAAATTTCGCTTCGTGGCACATGATCATTTTAGATGAATGAGGACAGAATAAATTCCAGGTCCCACATTTGTTGTTGCTTTTATATTCTCCGTTAGACTTGTGCAGAAATAGAGAATATGTAGATACAATACAGTTACTCTATTCAGCAGGTATTCTTTTATAACATATCAGCATGAAAACATACACGGGGAAGTGGTTTTAAATCTGTTTCTCGGCACGTTTTCGGGTCGCTTTCCGGCATCACACTGGTGTTGTTCCCCGTACGGCAACATCTACAGGATGAATAACAGATAATTAGAATTTCTTCTCCTTAATTGTACGTTAGATACATCAGGTTATGAACAATTTATATAGATAATACAAACGAGATGCTGATCAAAGTGACTTTAAAGATTTTTAAGCCAACATCATTTTCAAACTAACTTATTTCCCGTTTTAACCTTTTAGATCTTTACCAATGGAAATAATAATTTCTTCATGAACGTTAACAATGTGTATACGAATGTTTATAAATACAGTGCGACTATTTTAACGGCTGGGAATACTCTGAGAGAATCGATAGTAAAATGTAAATATGATAAATGAATTTCATTTTAAAATGACACGAGAGTATAAACGATAACGATTCACGCGATAACGCCACATGAATAATGCTGACATAAAGCGTTACAGTTTATGCTGTTATGTATTTTCAAAAATGAAATTCACTTCTTCGATACTTTTTGATCAATGTTTACATAAGAGGCATGTCACTACATGTTAACAATATGTCCTCAATTAAAGAAAATGGTAGACCAATGAACTTTTAAAAGAACATCCTCAAATCAATTATACATGTTGTTTCATTTGAAATACAACGTCATTCCTTGTACGTACAGTTCAATCTTCACTTGTTTTCTTGATCTCATCACCATAACTTACAGCATATTCTCTTTTAAATCCATCCTCTCCATCTTTCTTTTTTTCGACAATAACGCTCTCTAGCTGACTGACGGGAACATCGGCAATGGTTTCTTCATTTATGTACAGATCACCATAGGGATTCTCTACGCCTTCGTCATCAGTGTCGTAATCAGTCTTGGTTTCGTATTTCTTCGCGTTTGTGACAGGAGTTGATTTCCTTTCCGGTTTTGAGATGAGCTTATCTTTTGGATCCAGATTCTCGTAGATGATGTCGGTGAAAGTTTGACCTACTCTGTCGTTGTTCTCTACAGAAAATATAATCATTGCTAATTTGAGAAACTGTGCATTTGATCTATAATTCGTTTGATCAGAGTCAAATAGTCAAGAATGTTCTATATATACTTTAATACAGGCAAATCCCTGTATATGGTTGACAGCACAGTTCCCCTTCTATGTAACGCTATCTTATTTTCTTTTTATATATCAAACATAATTATAGTGATAAATCACTTTAATTCCCGATACTTTGTTTTCAGCGATACTAGTAAAAGCAAATAAAGTTAATGCAAAGAAAAAGTATCAAATCAAACAGACATTTGGAAAAAGGGAGTTATTTGATCACTGGTTCTATATTTTGCATATGTGCCTCTATAGACATATCTAAAAACGAAACTTTTTCTTACGATATAAATTTTCCGTTGGAGGTCTCACTTGAGGAGGTGGATCCGTTCTTGTTTTAGTCGACCTCATTCTAAAAATATCATTTACATGTACACATCGTATGTGTAACATGCGTTATTGGCTTGGACGAATTCGTGTAATTTACATATTTTATTGCTCATCTGCAAACCTAGTCATTGCATGTAGTAAACGGTTCGTATTCATTTGTCCCAGTCAATTAATTTTGTATTTTGTGATTTATTATTCAATTTGTTTGATCTTGGGTTATTACGTCATGATAATAAATGGCATGTTCACTTAAACTGCTTTGTTTTTCATTAGATACTTGATACAATTATTATTTAGTAACAGAATCTTGGGTACGGAATGCCAGAGCTTCTTCCTGTATGTCTCAAAATTGTTCCATATACATTTTATTGAAGGTAGACATTAACAGATAGCTGACAACTCAACTGTATGACAAACGGTATGATTCCAGCTTCTTCATCGTCAACTTCCCATATTTTTGTAGCAATATTCCATTATCACCTGCTATGGTGTTTATATATCTCAACTGATTCGATACACAAGAGCTTGTTCTGCGTATAGTCAGTGTTTAAATCGAGGCAAGCTACTGACAAACAAGTTGATGGTACAGAGGTTTCAACAGTCTCGATTGAAGCCAGTATTGCGCAAATGCTATGGTCGTTATAACGATCTATTTCGTCAATACAACATATCGTTGGGTCAAATGCTGTCCAACGTGTTTCATGCATATATTGGCACACTGATTCTGACTACGGGTTATTCCGTTTACCTGATCGGGATATAGGGCTCAGGACGGGTGTGATCGGTCGACAGGGGATGCTTACTCCTCCTAAGCACCTGATCCCACCTCTGGTGTGTCCAGGGGTCCGTGTTTGCCTAACTATTTTGTATTGCTTACAGGAGTTATGACATTGATCACTGTTCGTTATCTTCACCTTTCATTTAGATAAAATGATGAAAATATATGCAATCACATGAAGGACGCTCATCAAAGTTGGATAAGAAATATCTTTCATGATATACAATAAACAACTATTGGCTAGATTAATTTATATTCCATAAAATACCGTAAGAAAACACTTTTGCAGAATTGATATTCCTCTGTTAGGGATTTTTTTGTGTCTACAAATAAAAGAAACGTAACAAGTTTACCTTCTGAACACGATCACAACTAAAACAACAGCGATACATAAAATGACAACAGCCGCGACCCCACCTATAATCGGAGCGCTGTCGACTGTATTTTCATGTTCTTGTTTGTTCACCTAAAAGATAAACTCCAAAGGGTCATGCCAAAGAACCTGGATGCAGCATGCATATAGATCAATAGTATGATTATATGTAGGCTTAAACGATGTACAGACCCTGAAGCGTGCTACTACACCTCCAAAGCGTTTCGTTTCCTTCCGTGCAAACCGTTCACCGTTCTGTGCAAACCGTTCACAGTTCCGTGCAGACCGTTTACCGTTCCGTGCAAATCGTTTCGTGTAAGAATGGTACCGTGCATGCTCAAGCCACGCCGTTAGAAACGTGCAGATCGTTCAAACCACGCCCTTAGAAACGTACAAACCGTGCAAGTGATATAGGAGAGGTATACATTGTTGAGAATTCAAGCAATTATTTCAAAATGTCTCTAAGAAGGACTTTCAACAGTGAAAATCTGCAAATAATCAATAGAAAGAAAGAGAGAAACCGAGTTTATTATAAAATCACTGGACAGAGAAAAATCCGATACCATTTATCACCTTTGGTTGTTTCTAGCAAGTGCAGAAACATGTAGATATCTGCCCGCGGTAGTTTTTTTTTAAATATAGGAATAATGTATTTGTCTTATTACATTTGTATGATCAAGCTTCTCTTTTTAAATAAAAAATATTCAAAATTGTTTATCGGAACTGTCTGCATAATGCAAAGACCGACCTGTGTATAACTTGTATATTCCACGCAATTTTTTAAACCACAATAGAGGTCAGCTAATCCGGGTATTTGAAATTAACATTCGTACAGAATGTGTGAAAATCGGCGGGGCAAATGAAGTATGACAAAAGAGGTGTTTATACATTTTTGTCTCTTACAAATGAATGCAGTTTTCTATAGGTTTAAGATTAAGGCAAATGCAACAATCTAATTAAAACTGGATGTTAGATCCGGTTGCATATATGTTGGTCATTACTGAAGTTAGTCATTATTTGTTTTATCTATTCATTTATATACTTGATTTGTTTCTCAATCTATTTCAACCATATTTTGATTGCTTCTTTTTGTTTTGTATTTTCCCTTCTTATCCAAGGTGACACGTTCTTATTGACTGGCTACTGCAATGTCTTGGTGACCCCCCCCCCCCCCGCCCGAGAATATGTTCCAGTCTTACATGACAGAAGTTTTTTTTAATCATTTATCTGTCTTTGAGAAGAGGCCTGGAATATACTAATTGCACACGTGTTTTAACAGCAATCAGCTTGAATGTACAAAAACAGCGCAACAGATGCGACTTATTCAATGAATTTAATAAAGCAATGTATAAATAAAGTTGAATAATCAAAATTCTATGACGGTACAATTTATGCATCTTTTCTCTTTAATTCCGAAGTTAAAAAATATTCATTTCCTTTTATTCCAACGTGTCCATAGTCAATTTAATTATTCCTTGCTTTAACTAACCCCAGGATGAAACAAATAATGCCGAAAAAAATTCAAAGCGTGCAGGTCATGCCTATCGTTTCGTGCAGACCGTTCACAAACCTCTTCCCGCCCAAATACATGTATTTTTCAATCTTTCATGACGAGAAGTTTTTTGAAATCATTTTACCTGTTTTCATACACGTACACATGTAGATAAGATGTATAATTTATTTAACATCTGTCTTTGGGAAGAAGCCTGGTATATACAAATTGCAAATACATTTCAACGACACTCAAAAACAGACGCGACCATTTCATATTCAGTTTCGATGAACTTAACAGAGCAATGAATGATTAAAATTTGATTAATCAACAATCCGTGACGACACGATTTTTGCATATTTTTCTTTTATTTCCGAAATTGAAATTCTTGTCTTTGTTTTCATTCCAACGTGTTCATAAGTCATTGATCTAATAAGTAGAAATGAAATTAACCGCGTCGTACATGGGTAATCGTTTTAAATTTAATCATTATCATTTCTTTCTCAACCTTTGTCTAATATCTAGAATACTGCAATCATATTGAAATTATTTGAACCAAATAATACCGAAAAAAATCAAAATGTGCAGGCCACGCCTACCATTTCTTGCAGACCGTTCACGAAGTGTGCAAGCCACGCCTACAAAGTGGTCAGTATTTCATGCGAAGCGTTTCGTGCAAACCGTTCACCGTCCCGTGCAGACCGTTCAGCGTTTCGTGCAAACCGTTCACCGTTCCGTGCAAGAATCGTTTCGTACAGTTCCCTGCAAGTGGTGTAGTAGTACGCTTCAGGGTCTGTATTAAACAATAAAGTCTGTATCATAGTTGTGTTATCTCTCTCTCTCTCTCTCTCTCTCTCTCTCTAACATCGTGTATTATTATATATCATCATATCTTTCAAGATTGAATCACCCCGTGCTGATTTGATAAAGTTTTTCAAGGTGTGGTGAGCCACCTTAATCAACCCCGGAATGTTCCGGCCTCAGTATGAAATCCACATATATCGTTTAATTTAGTTTGGGTTCTCAAAGTTATTTATAAATTCAAAGTAATTTAGTTTAATTCTTAGCTCCAGCAATTTTGGCAACACGTTGTTATCGAATCTCATGTGCAAAACCACACCTACCTGTACACATGATCCAGTCACAGTGTCACATGTTTGATTGAAGCAACTCATACTGCATGTTTCATTGCAGTTATAACCAAAGGACGTCCAGCCACACTCTAAAGAAAACACGTAATTAATTAAAACAAGTAATGGACATGGTATCGTATTTGACGGGATAAAACCTTAAAGGAGGAGATATGACAATAAGGAACATAGTGCTTACTTGCTATAATGAAGACAGCGTGATCATGAAGATAGCAAACAGTGATGAATTTAAAACAAAATCCATAAAATTAAAAAAATAATAATAAGGGTAGGGGGAAACACGGAACCCCTAAAACACCAGATGTTGGATCAGCTGCCTCAGAGGAAAACTTATGGTTTATGATACAGATACATAAGAATTACAGTACAATAATATAGGAGTACAATAAGACTTATGTAAAATAGTTTATGAAAATAAACACTTCTCCCGTACAATTAAAATAACTGAATCTATCCATTTTTGTTAGGTGACTATCGTACTCTCTGATCAATTGTAAATCCCACTACCCTGTGCAACATTGAAAATTGACAAGGCATAGAAAATTAAACGCTCAACTTTGTGCTTGCAATTCTATTCCGTGGGTACCGAATTCACATATACTTTCTTCAGTTCGTCAAATATTATATGTTCAGCATGCCAATGATATTTTGTAATTTCTCAAATTTACTTGCAGAATATCATTGGAATTTCTATATCATTTAATTTAACATGTTACATGCTTTTGTATTTGTTGAAAAATTATTGGTATATAGTATTTAACTAAAAAGATGTCGGAACTACTATCAATTTGAATGTTGGGGATTCCTCTGGATGCTTCGCATTTATAGATCGATTTATAGATTGCAAATCCTGAAAAGAAAAAAAAATTAACATTTTATCGATATATACTACTCAAAATTTGATAAGGATCATATATATTTTTCTGTTTAAAAGATTAATATCTGCATAACTGGCAATATTGTGTCCAAGTGAAATCAAAAACGTCTTCAACAAACTTGCACTTGCATTTCATGCCATGGGAAATGCGTTTCTCATCACAGTTTATGCTTTTGCTACCATTGCACGATTTTCAATCAGTCATCGGTGTATGTTTCTTTCTAAAATTTCAAACTCACTTGAGTGTTTACACTACGTTTATCAACACAATGCCCCCTCAACGTGTAAGACGTCGCCTGACGACAGAACAACTGGGCAGATGTATTGGAATGCTTGACGCTGGCTATTCACAACGTGACATTGCAAATGCGCTAAACGTCAGCCAGAGCGTTGTAAACAGGGCCTGGAACCGACAGCAAACTTTTGGTACAGCAGCACACCAACTTGGGGGTGGTCGTCAGAGGTCGACAACCCAAAGCCAAGACCATTTTGTGGCTCTTCAGGCACGACGCCATCCCTTCTGGACAGCAACCAGCCTACGTAACGACTTCCTGAACGCCTCGGGGATCAATATATCCACTCAGACCATACGGAATCGGCTCACAATGCAGTTTTCAACTCGAGAAGGACATGTGTTCGAGTCCCTCTGACTGTTCGACACCGGTGGGAGCGATAGGTCTGGGCTGAAGATCATGTCACTTGGACACAGAACGATTGAGTTCAAGTTATGTTCACCGATGAGTCCAGGTATTATTTGGACTTTACAGACAGGAGGCACCGAGTGTGGCGACGACAAGATGAACGTTTCCATGATGCCAACATCAGCGAACATAACTGTTATGGTGGTGGTTCCATCATGGTCTGGGGTGGAATTAACAGGGATGGAAGAACAGATATTAATGTCCTGGAGAGAGGAACAATCACGGGGGTGCGGTACCGGGATGATATCCTCGATGTTTACGTCAGACCCTACGCTGGTGCTGCTGGCCTTGAGTTCATCCTGATGGATGATAACGCCCGTCCTCATCGCGCCAGGGTGGTGGAGCAGTACATTCAGCAGGATACAATTGTCCGTATGGACTCACCAGCGCGCTCGCCGGACTTGAACCCGATTGAGCATGTATGGAACATGCTGTAGGTTGCCTTTTCACGTCGTAGAGCACAACCCACGACTTTGGCAGAGCTCGGAAATGCCCTCGTGGAAGAGTAGAACAACCTTCCCATTGGAAACATCCGGGTGCTTATTGACAACATGCCTCGACGTTGTTAAGCCGTCATTGATGCAAGGGGAGGCCATACCCGGTATTGACACTTCATCGACTAAGTGTAATGATGGACTGTCCCCAAAACTGTGTAATTCTTTCTCTGGTTTGCTGTTAACTTTTTGTAATGAAATGCCTTTTGGTGTTGTTATCAGATTTCAAGCATTCCGTATTGATAAAAGTTCATGCCGTTCATGAATGTTCATTCATAACCTGAGTAAACAGGTTTCTGAGTTAAATTTATGTCTTTTGTTATGTTAGTGGTAAATTACACACATATAACCTAATGATCCTTATCAAATTTTGAGTAGTATATATAAATAGCTTCAACAAAATGAAACAAATTTTAAATATAAATAATAATTGATTATACAAAATGAAATAAACATAGCTACTTGGGACCCCCCCCCCAAAAAAAAAATAATAACACACGTCTGCTTCTGTGATTTTGAGAGTCATATGTATTCATCCGGGGATGACAATTGTCCAGTTTGCACGTTTCGATAACTTCCTTCATGTCACAAACCCAAATGCCAGATACATTGCACACTGCCTTAGAACACAGCAATATCGTAGCCCTTAACGACGATGGTTTCGAACTAAAACTCCGGCATAATAATTGTTTATGAGTGGACATCGAAACGAAGCTTCCGTATGACATTGCAACAGCTGTGGTACCTTAGGAATTCACTAGTAAAACTAAAAAAAAAAATCTGTAACACTCACTTGTCCACCTGAAAGCCGTGACAACCCTCAAAAAAACCCTACCTGGCATCCCACACTATGGTCATGCACGTGTCCCACATCGAACCTTGCACACAATTCCAGTTCCATTCAACAAAATTACAGCAGATTTCTCTCAACAGGACTTATCTCTAACTCTTCCTTTTAAAACTGTATATTTTACTCCACAAGAAACCAGTTTGCTCAAAAGTAAACAACAGTTCGTGGAAACCGCCATTAACGGATTTAGTTTCTTTTTCAAGATGTGTATTCACAAATTACTACGCCCTTATTGAAATGGCATAGAATATAGTCCATTAAATCAACTGAAATCATATCACGTTTTAAAATATCAAATGAAAAGGAATAAATTCCTTATTTTTTCGTTGGATGGAGGTATACCAGGAAAAAAGAGACGGAACACTTTTGCATTATGCGCTACGCGCAATGATGCAGTTTTTCGTCTTTTTTTTCGTAGTATATATCCATCCAACGAAAACATAATAAATTAATTTCTTAAATCATATATTTAACATCAATTATGTGTGATATCAGTTATGTCACTGATTTGTGTAACATCAAATTATATTATAATTCTTAGTAATTTGAGCTATATCCCAATCCTGCATAAAATCCATTGTATATATATATATATATATATATATATATATATATATATATATATATATGACACTTCAGTGTTCAACCAAAATTGCGTTCAATTTCACTAAAATCATTCCTTTGTTAATACCTCTGTAGTTCCAAATAATAAATAAAACATTTTTGGCCCAAGCAAAAACAAAACATAACCATACCAAGGTTGAATTAATTACCATGTTTACAATTGATTCCTTTGTAACCCCTGTCACAACCATTGGTGCACGTTCCGTTTACGTGATGACACGGTTCGTTACCCAAGCAAACTCCACACGGTTGATTACAGCCTAGTCCAAATGTTGCACCATCACATTCTGTGTAAAGGAAGATAAAGGTATTGAAAAACTGATGCATTACTTATCTGGGCTGAATCTTAACTGTGAAATGAGATTATCAAATATTGAAAATGATCGCAAATCTCAGTTTCCTATGGTATACAGGCACATGAATATTTCTTTATGAAAGCAAAATGAGAAAGCAAAATCCCTGCAGTTATGTATTATAATAGTTCTTTACTTGAATCACATTTGCGATTTTTCCACCCCGCCTGACATCCATTCTGACACTGCCCTGTCACTCTGTCACATATCTCAGGGACTCCACAGTTGATGTTACACTTGTTATGGCAGTTGTAACCATAGTAACCTGCTGGACATTCTGTTTATAAAACAATACAAGAGTTAGAGCGAGTTACAATAGTTACATGCACGTTTCAATTAATGGAGCTAAGTCACTGAAGTAACTAAAATATTTGACAAGAAAACAAACATTCAAAATTCGAACCACAGTAACATGTCAATAATTAAATGGTTACTAGCCTCAGTAACTCTGATATTGAAATTATGTTTCTTTGAGTTTTTCGGTTTTTCTCTCAATTCCAAACTGAATTATGCATCTTCAACTGAAACATCACGATATAGGAACCAAAGACGGATTATCTGACAGGTATCAAAATATGATATCAAACACCTGGGCAGATTGTGGAAAATCACCGTGTACTTGATTGATGTTAAGTATTATGTTTGTAATGACTGGGTGGAATAATTGTGTTGTTTTTCCAAATTTGCATTTCATGTTTAACTGCAGGATCAACTATAAAATGTGAAAGCTCTAAAGGAAAGGTGATGAACGGTGATCAATTTCATAACTCCTACAAGCAATACACAATAGAGAATTGGGCAAACACGGGTCCCTGGAAATACCAGAGGAGGAATCAGTTGTCAAACTTGGTAGGAATACCTGCCGATCACAACCTTTGTATGAAATATGAACGATTTTGGTGGAAGCTATTCACGACGAAAAGAAAAGCAAATTGACAGATGCCAATCTGTAAAAGTCTTTTTTCTTAAAAAAAACTACCTTTCTGCAGAATATGAAAATTTTCCAAGATATTGTGGTAACAATGAATTTGTATAAAATTTGGATTGAAGGTCTGATGCGATCTTAACCTATGGTATAAGCATAAAATGTATAGGTGTCTTTTTTTAATCATTAGCTACAGATGTACTTGTCCATACAATGCGAAATGTCTTTATTGAAAACGTTTCAACCTTTCCAAAATTGAAGTTCGGGTAGCGCAGAGGTAGCGCTCTCTTTTCTCAACGCTGCTACCTAAGTTCGATATTTGTGATCGGCAATGGTTGTATGCGAGAAAGCATGGCGGTCATCCGCTCAGACTCGTAGGATTTCTCCGAGTACTCCAATTTCCTCCTAAATAATGTCCCCATAGCGTCAACATCCGTGCATCCAAGGGCCTTCGAGCTTTTGAGCTTTCATGGGTTATCATTGGTGTTTAAATATATTTGTACGTATATATGTATATACCGAATAAACATTCAATTAGTTAACCTTTGCGGTCATGTGACATTTGACCCCAGGTCTCCAAAATCTATAAATATTTCCCGTTATGCTCATCTACCTTAAATTTGTACAAGATATAGAGAAATGTGTCTAGAAAACTATTCAAGATATCGTTACACAATGAAAGGGACAAACAACAGACGGACAGACAATATAATCCCTATAAAGCTTCCACATCTTCAATGTGAGGTCCCAGTTATCTAGTATAATCATATACCTTCAGTACATTCCTCGCCTTGATATCCTCTGTCACAGCCGTTTAAACATGTTCCGTTTATGTGATTACACTGTTCTAAATCCCGACATTGACCGCAGTGTTGTGTACAGTTCTCTCCATACAATATCGCGTCACATTCTGTAATAAGTATCACATTTACTTACATGTACATGCTTGGGAACGTTTTGTTTGCGTTAATACTCCTAGGAAAGATCGAATCATATGTAACACCTTCCAAAAAAAAGTTCATTCTAGGACTTTGTGATTAATGACACGTTTTAATCCTCTTGTTTGATGTATATGAAGTGCAATTCCAGTATATATTGTGGTATTTAAATAAACAATTACAAATATATTATGAAATAGTAGATATTGTAGTCATACACAGTTTCAATAATTTTTTTCGATTAATCAAACTCCGTGAAGAAAAAACATTGTTTCCACAATGATTTTATTGTTTTTATTGATTGATTGATTAATTATTGTTTTTATATATCAATAATGTGCATACATTGTTCATTGTTTTCTACTACATACATTTGTATAATAAAAATACAGATATTGAATAACGTGAAATAAAACATTACCTTTCTCGCATAATGGCCCTTTCCACCCCGGAAGACAACCAGACTCGCACCTGGCATTAAATCTATTACAACCTCTACAATTTGGATTACACTGTGTAGCACAATTCTTCCCATACCATCCATCAAGACATTCTGTTAGATAAACATTTCATACAATTAAATAAAGTATTGCAGCATTTTGTATAACGTACTTAAAACACAGTTTGTCAAATTAACTTTGTTAAACGTATTTTACTGACGTCGTGTAACCTTACTAGAAGAGTTTCTATGTTGTAATTGTTTTCGAAATACAAATTAATATTGAATTCACATTAATTTTCATTATGATAAATAAACCAAACCAAATTAAGACCATGTAACTAGAAATATGTCTTCCAACAATTAATCTTAATGTGTGTTAAATTGTTGGGACTTTAGTTTTAACATTGAATTACATCTACATATAAGTTAATATTATACAATTTTCTGTTGGCGAAATAGTCAAACAATAACTTGTGGTTATTTTGTCAATTTAGCTTAGATGTATAGATTCCGTTAGATTTGGTGAAAATATTCCTTTGCCAAATCTACAACCCCATGAACACCACATTATTCGTAGCTAACCTTAGTAAACTTGTTGTTTTTTGATATTTTGTTTTTGTCGATCTCCATTTTGAAATAGATAATAGTAAAAATTGGATGCTGTGTATATTATTTTAAAGAATACCAAGCAAACTATATTTCACTCCAGAACCATTAAAACAGACAGAGGCGTGTGTAGATTCGTAATGTACGCAAGATACATTGAGATATTTTTTGGAATAAAAAGACGTGAATTATGCGATTAAAATGGTACTTTGAATGTGAAAAACATGAAAATTAATTCTGTTAATATTTTTTTCTTTACAAATCCACATGTTATGAGGAGGAAAAGAGATACAATGATTCGTGATAAACAACAATTTCCCGTAACATAAAGACTATTTTGCATTTTTGAAGTGCTTCTTGCAAAACTGTATCGATATCATATTCCGATTTAATGTGTATGTATATTGGCAGTAGTCAGGTCGTACTATCTCCAGTGCCCTCTAACATTTATCTTTCGTAAGTAGATAGTCAAGTCGTTTCCCGTACCCTTATAACATTTCCTGGTTTATTGAACGAATGCACATCGGTTAATGTACAATATGATGTTTCCAAAGCGACGCCTTCAGTATACATCAAATTTGTAAATCATGTACATGTTGATGTGTTCTTAAGTTTGAGTAAATATCGATATACAGCTCATAGGAGCTGTAATAATTTTCAGTTGTCACATAAAAGAGTTTTCGGTTTTTGAATTAAGGTGTGTATTCCTCTTATTTATATCATCAAGTTATCATTTTTTTACTAGTGGAAGACTAGAAATGGGGAAAGGTATTTAAGGAATGGTTATCCCCTTTGAAAATGTTCCACGAATAGGAAATACTCATAGTTTATTCCGACAACCATTTTACCCAATACTATTGAATTGTGAATTGATACGAAATTTTAATTAAAGCAAAACATATATCATCCTAAATCCATGTTGTCTCTACAATTTTGATTACACTGTGTAGGGCAAGTTTTTCAATGTCATCCATGAGGACATTATGTTAGAAAAACACTTTATACAATTAAATGACGTATAGTAGCATTTTGTATAAAGTATATAAAACAAAGTTTCTCATAGAGAAAATTCAAATTAACTTTGTCAAATGTATTTTACCGACGCCATGTAACCTAACTAGACGAGTGTTGTTAATATTGAATTCACATTAGATTTCACTATGATCAATAAACCAAAACAAATTAGGAGCATCTTATTAGAAATATGTCTTCTACCGATTAATTCTAATACGATTGTTGGGACGTAAGTTTTAATATTGAATTACATCTACATGTGCATGTATGTTAATGTTATCCGATTTTCTGATGGAGAAATAGTCAAACAATTACTTGTAGTTATTTTGTCAATTTAGCTTAAATGTGTAGACTCCGCCATACTTAATGAAAATCTTCCTTTGCAGAAATCTACAACCGCATAAACACCACATTACTTGCAGGTAACCTCATTAGTCCCGCTGCTGTGTTTTAAAAGTTTAATTTGTTGTTGATCTCCATTTTCAAATGGATAATAGTAAACATAGGGTGCAGTGTATTTTCTTTTAAAGAAAACTAAACAAACAACCTTTTACTCCAGAACCAATGAAACAGACAGAGGCGTGTGTAGCTTCCTAAAGTACCTAATGTATATACATTTCTGTACATGTGTCTGATGCACTTATTTTTTTTTATTAAAAGGAAGTTTGAATTTTGCGATTACTTTGAAAGTGAAGTTTGCAAATTAATCAATATTTTGCTAACATTATTTTTCTTACTTTTAATGTAACCAAATCCCCATATCATGAACAAAGGAGATACAATGATTAGTGATAAACAACGATTTCCCGTAACATAGAGAATATTTTGCATTTGTGAAGTGCTTCTTGCAAAACTGTGTCGATATCATATTCCGGTTTAATGTGTACGTATACTGGCAGTGGTCAGATCGTACTATCGCCAGTGCCCTAAAACATTGAGCTTTCGTCAGTAAATAGTCAAGTCGTTCCCTATACCATTTGACAATTTACTGGTTTATTGAACGAATATACATCGGTTAATGTACAATATGATATTTCCAGAACGACGCCTTCAGTATACAGTGAAGCCTCAATAATATGGACGCCATTAATCCGGACGCTTCACCTTCCGGACGATTTTTCTAGGGAACAAAATTTTTATACGTTATTTTGCATCATTAATCCGGAAATTCGCGTTCCGGATCCGGACGGTCATTTTGTACTACAAAATGTTAAAATGCATTGAAAATTGTACCGTTTATCCGTACGGTCATTTTGTTTTTTGTGGGAAGGTCTGTGTCTGACAATTTTAGCAAGGCATAAATTATAAAGAAAACAAGCCAAACTGTATGATGAATATTGTTTGGACAGACCGCCGAACCCGTGAATCGTGACATATGGAAATGGTCGACCTCTTTCAGAAGTAAAAGTGTGATGAAATGTTTGAAGTGTAAATGATTATGTTAGTTACTAATGATTTATTTAATTATAGTTACATCAAAATTGATTTATTTATTTATAGTTACATCAAAATTGGTACCATATAAGTTTTACATTATGACCCCTGGGTCGAGGCCTC